>NC_140182.1:58330920-58364395 GCF_963971535.1 Notolepis coatsorum
GCACTCTCTCTCTATCTCTCTCTCTCTCTAGCAAAACATTACACTATAAAAACTAACTAGATAGTTGATGATAATAAACATTTATCTTCATTAGCTGAAATATTCTAAAATCATTAAGCCATTCTCCCTTTCTGTGTGTGCGTTCACGTCCCATCTCTGGCATTTGGAAAGACCAGATGAGGTCAGAGAAGTTTGATGGGGACAGATAATGTTGATATTTAAACAAAAAAATATATAATACATAATAAATGTATACATGATCATGTAAGTAAGCATTACATCACGCACATGAGTGGGTTGTGAAAATTAGACCATGCCTAGGGTTGGTCGTTAGACCCCCCCTAGGCATGGTCTAATTGTCACAACCCACAACTACAAGTGGTGTAATGCTTTTATACAACTGGCACATTCATCCAACCTTATTGCTATACAATAAACACACATTAATTGAAGATTTATTGAAAAAACCATCCGCCAGAAAAAGTAGTTCCCCAAAAAAAAAGAGAAGTTGCATCCATGTGGAAGCAGCTCGGAAGTGCATCCAACTGTTCTCAGTAGGACATCCAACAAACTAACACATCCAACTGTCTTTCAACTAGGCATCCAACAAACTAAGACATCCAACTGTCTTCCACCTAGGCATCCAACAAGCTAAGACATCCAACTGTCTTTCACCTAGACATCCAACAAACTAACACATCCAACTTTTCTTTAGTTTTTAACCTACTTTCTATAGAACTTCATTCTTAGATGTTTCTATAGAAAGTAGGTAAAACAAATACAAAAAAAGTTGTCTTTGCCCTATAGGAAAAAAAAGTTTTCTTTGCCCTATGTAGGGGGGGGGGGGGGGTTATTTGCCCTATAAGAGTTTTTTTTAACTACTTTATATGGAAGCAGCTGGGAGGTACGCTGTTTAAAGTGAGCGTGGGTTATTGAATTGATTGATTGGTAATTGTATTACTGTACACCTTGTTTCCAACTGGTTAAGTTTAGGCCCTCTTTCGAATTTGTTAAGGTTAGAGTTTGGAATCAGGGCTGGTGGTCTATCGCCCTGCTCTAAAGAAACTCTAACCTTAACCAACTTCGAAAGAGGGCATAAACTTAACCAGTTGGAAACAAGGTGTACAGTAATAAAATTAGCAATCAATCAATCAATTCAATAGTCCACGCTCACTTAAAACAGCGCACCTCCCAGCTGCTTCTATAGAAAGTAGGTAAAAAATGTATAAAAATATTTGCAATTAATCAATCAATCAATCAATTTGCGCGATTTTTATTTTGTTCCACAATGACTCATGACCCATCAATTACATCATCCAAGATTGTTTAAGCAACTAAGACATTCGCTGTGACAGAATAGTTTTCCATTTAGTCTGTATGACCCTATCACCATTATCCTTTCGTAATGTTTCCTGTCCGGTTTGTCCGCCATCTTGCTTTAATTCCTAAAACCACGAACGGTGGAGTGATTGTAATTCGGTTGTGGGCGGGTTCTGGGACCACGAATGTGGGTTATAAGAAATAACCATGTGTAATTTGACTGTTTCAGAATCGAGAAATTTGCATGCCGTTGTATAAGTAAGGGATAATGTATAGCTGCGAGGTCATTGTCGCAAAATAATTTACCGACACAGAGTTTAGAACACCGAGGCGCCTCACCGAGGTGTTTTAAACGTCAGTGAAGGTCAATTATTTTACGACAATGACCGAGTATAGGTATACATTATCCCGCTTATTACATGGCTAACTTACTAACAATATACCTAATTCATTTTACACCATCGACAAGACGAGATCAAATGCAGACGCAGTTGTTCTGTGGCTCTGTCAGCCCAAATAAAGTGATTAGTATTATCGCCGGCAGCCGGCAGGTGTGTCTGATTGCACTGAAACAGTGTGTGTCAGTGGGCTTGATTGCTCCAGCTGCGAAAAACAATAATCACCGGTGGTTATCGAAAAATAATTCACCGCTGTCAGGGGCTATTGACCAATCACAATCAAGCATTTCGGTGAGTGTTAAAACGCCATGTAATAACATAAAACATTTGTTGTAGGAATGGTTTGGAAGAGGTGGGGAGGGGTTAGGTTGTATGTTTGTTTAAAGTTTAAAGCTCAATATATCAAAACGTGGCACTTTGCAGTGAACAGGAGGTCTATTTGTATTAAAAACAATAGATTGTTTTTCATTTAAATGTCTGGAAGAGCTACAAAATTTAAATGTCAAATTATATTTTTGTAGCCTTTTTTTTGGTGATCTAAATGTTACTGAATAATCCAAATAATGTCCAAATAATCTATAATCGTATTGTATCGTATCGTGATGAAACTGGTGATTCACACCCCTACTCATGAGGGCGCATGGGACACCCGCCTGCATGCCGCCACAAGCACCTCAGACAAGGACTTAAACAGTAAACATTATCGCAAGGAGTAAATGTATCAAGCGTGATCAAACGATTACAAGCCGCCGACAGCCGTAAACCACTTGAGAGGATGAATTAACATGAATCTTGACTTTTCGCACCGGGCCCTCCATGATTCCTGTGAAGCCTGACCCCTGCCTTCAGCTGAATGAACCCTTTCATATTTCCCAATGTTTGCCGCACACATTGGGGAGTGAATGGCACTGTATTGTTCCTGCTTGCTGTGACAGAAGACTTTAAATTAATTTCTTGATGTGAGTCTGGATGAGCTAGTTGAAAAGGTTGCCTACAGTAGCTGAAGGTCACAAGTATGAAGAGAGAACTGCAGGGGAGAGAGAATGAGAGTGTGTGTGTGTGTGTGTGTGTGTGTGTGTGTGTGTGTGTGTGTGTGTGTGTGTGTGTGTGTGTGTGTGTGTGTGTGTGTGTGTGCGTGTGCGTATGTGCGTGTGTGTGTGTGTGCGTGTGTGTGTGTGCGTGCGTGTGTGAGAGAGTAGAAAGAGAGCCGGCATTATATACAGTGTAGCTCGGTGGCCAGTTGTGTGTCTCAAGCCCAGAGATCTGGTTACTTGCAGCATGTGGTCGTGTGGAGTTAGGTTGCTGTGTATGAAACAGTAGTGCTGTGCAGTTGGAGCAACAGGCTCTTTACATGTGAGCCCATCTCACCGTTGTCCATGTCACCAACAGCTGCACAATAGTATGTTTACCTGGCCGCTCCGGTCGCTGAATGGTACCGCAAGCTTGAGACCCACGCACAAACTGACGACTCAGTCTCCCAAAACATCTCAGAAATAAATGATGACGTGGTCATAGTTTGTGTGTGTGAATGGTTGTGTGTGTGTGAGTGCTCGCATCTGTTTGTGTGTGTGTGCACGTTAGGGCTGCTAGATTATCGCAAAAAATGATTACTTTGATTGATATTAAAATGGCGATTATTAAACACGATTACTCATTGATTTGAGAAACACGCCGTGGCTCCCTCCTCCCTCGCAACACACGCTGAAACTACTGTTTGGGGGAGGGGTGGAGCGCACCGCTGTGAAGGAAGGGTGCACTGCATTTACAACACAAGTTTTTATATTGATTACCTTGTGTGTAACGTGAGAAGCCAACATCATACTTGGAATTGAAACTCAATGAATCGCCCAGCTCTAGTATGCATGCACTCTAATGGGTGTTCGTGTACAAGTGTGCCTGCACCTCTTTTACAAGTATATTATAATGTGACCGTTAGAAGAAGCTCATCTATAATGGAGGCGCTCTGAGGCCCTCGAACAATCAGCCTCAGCACAACGTGTGCCAGGAAATAACACGTCCTGTTATTGAATAAGGTCACTCATCATATATGTATGTGATGATTGCTGCACTGGAGAGGAGACAGGGTAGCTCCGCAGCAGGTCAGAGGAAAGCTATTTTCTGGTCCTACATGTAAATCATTTGAGCGAGATCTTGCGCTCATTGGAGTGATTTGAAATTGATGACTTGAGTGGCTGACATGCCTTCCCTCTGAAGTTTCTGGTATTGGGACCATGTCACAATCATAATTTCATAAAAGGATTATTCACTCGTAACTTTGAAGGGAATATGTTCATGGCTGTTTATATACAGTAGCCACTGGAATAACCACTGGCTGTTTACCTAGAGTATTCTAGCCCATTGAAGATGTAGGGCGTTTTCACACCTGTAGTTCGTTTGCTTTGTTCCGATTCAGGGAGACACAGGGACTATAATGATACAATGTTGCACTTGTCCCTTAGTTCGTTTGTGTTCACAGGGCTGTGTTAACAGCGGACCAAAACAAACGCATGCGCGAGCAAACTGTCACTCATTGGTCAGATTTTGGGGTGCCCCCCCCCCCCCCCTAACCCTGAATCTCTGTGTTACATTGAAATCGGGGAGGGGAGAGCGGGGGGAGCAAATGAATGAATGTGGATGAGAGCCGTGATGTAAGTGGTTGCAGATACGGCTGTGGGGGTGCTGGAGACATGATCGAATAGACTTGTTTGCGCCAGAATCTCCTGAACACGGCGCAAGCCATTCCTAATCGATAGGAACTAAATCGGCAGCGAAAAAGCCAGTTTTTAAGCAGAGCATCCCCCATGCACATGCGCAGATTGCCCACGGATTGTGATGCAACGCACACCCGCCCTGGACTGTTCCATCAGAGGGGGGAGCTTCGGTGGCCAGTGTCCTTTCAGCCGAACAGGATAATGAAACAGTGATCCCACTAAATGACCAGACGTGTCTCATGGCGACATCTACAATTACCTCATTGATCGCCATTTACTCATGACCTCGTATAAAGAGCTCCCCCTGGATACGATTTGGAGAAAGGATGTTCCGGAGTTGGATGTAGATTTTGATTGGGATGCAGTCTGGGAAAATGTTCGGTTATCCTCACACAACCCAGATCACCAACAGATTCATCTAAATTTTATTCACAGGACTTATTTAACCCCTAGACGATTGAATTCAATGGGTCTCAGACCTGACTCTCTATGTACCTTGTGTCCAAATGGCGCCACAGGTACATTTATGCATATGTACTGGGAATGCCCTCCTGTTGTTATTTTTTGGGAAAATGTTACATATCAGCTCTCAGACATTTTCTCTCTAACCATACCTGTATCTCCTTCTGTATTATTATTGAATGATCTCTCTAAATTACCGACCTCTATACAGGTGAAAAAACTCATTTTGGCCGGCCTCACAGCCGCAAAAAAATTGATTGCCTCACGTTGGTTTCACCCAGATAGACTCTGTCCAAAGGTATGGTTTCTCACCTACCTTGACGTGATCTATTTGGAGATATCCACGGCACGTGTTATAGGGGTTAGGGAATCTGATATCGTAATTTGGTTAGCTACAGAGGCAAAGTTGAGGGAACGCATATAAGTTTGGAAATGTTTGTTTTGATTCTTGTTTTTTTGCTGAGTGATGTATTGTGATGTATTGTGAGTGTGACTCATGTGACTCGTGTTGAGGTCCTGGGGTGAGCGGGGGGAGGGTGGGGGGGGGGGGGGGAGAACGAGCGAGTGTCCATGTTAGGATGATCACTGTACAGTTGTATCAGTTGTTGTCTTGTCATGTGGTGTTGAGTTACTGTCTTGGGAAGTATTTTTATGTATTGTTGTTGTTGTTGTTGTTGTTGTTGTTGTTGTTGTTGTTGTTGTTGTTGTTGTATTGTGATATGTTTTGTTACATGTTGGAAAAAAGAAAAAGAAAATAAAAATATTTGATAAAAAAAAAATTACCTCATTGAGTCTCCAGGTAGACTAATGTTTATATTTAAGTGCAGTGGTCTGTAGCCACTCACACTGGCCACTGAAGCCCCCCCCCCTCCCCCCCTCTGATGGAACAGTCCAGGGCACGTGTGCGTTGCGTCATCATGCAGCGTGTATACAGTACGACAAGTGAGTTGTGTCAGTTTGTTAAATCGATTGCATTCTCACAGCGTACGAGTCGCGTCGGGTTCGTTTGGAAGTGCGCCGAGACCACGGTGGTCTCGGCCCGCTTGTTTTGTTCCGCAACAGAATGTGATTGCTGTGTTCATATATGCTCAACTGAACCGAAATAGGGGGTAAACGCCCCAGGTTTCGGAACAACAGCTCCAAACGATCTAGGTGTGAAAACGCCCTTAGTTAAAGGTTTTAGTTTTTAGTTTTGCAGTATTACAGGTAGATAGTATGCACAATTATTATTATGCATATTAGTATTACTATTGTTAAATTACTATTTTCCCTCATTGTCGTAGTTTGGGGGAATTCTGAGTGAAATTAAAATAATAATAATAATAATAATAATAATAATAATAATAATAATAATAATAATAATAATAATAATAATAATAATAATAATAATAATAATAATAAAAAAAAATTGTATCTACTTTTTTCTCCCATTTTCTATTTGTCTCCCATCCCAATTTCGTATCGTCCAATTCTACCCTCCCCTGTCTCGAACGTTGTTAGGCCATGCCTCCCACAAGCCGGCTGCAATGTGGACTAAGCCTTACATCACGTGTCCCCTCCGGTACTCGAGGAAGCAGCAGTCGCATCTTTTCACCTGCACAGCGCGATCTCTCAGTGTCGGGGGTCTGCGTTTGGAGGGCACACCGCCCCCGTCGGTTCCTGATTCTGCTGCGCAGGCGCACCAACCGACCTGTCGGTCGCTGTCCACAACTTCCGATCCCCACCCATCAGCTTCCCACCCCCTAATACTGCCAATTGTATTAGTATGAACGGCCAGCCAAGCTGATAGCAATGCGGAGAGCTGGGCTCGAACCCAGCGTATCCTGCATTGGTGGTGAGCGCCTTGCCCACTGCACCACCTAGCCGCCCTATAATAATAATAATTTAAAAATAAATGTTTTATTTAACTCATCTACAGGCAATCTTGCTGGGAAAAAACTCACGGCTCGCAGTTGAAGAATATGAAGTTAATTTATAATCAACAATCCTCAAAGGGGTATGTGTAGAATTCGGAGCCATCAGCACAATATGTATATGTATATAAGCAAAATAAGAAACGTAGTCGGAGCCAATTTGAAGGCGCGGTCCCTCCGGAGAACTCCGGTCGGCAGGACTTTTAATTAAGAACACTTGGCAGTCGAGCACGTTGTTCATTTGCTATGCGCATAATACCACTGACTTAAGTTGTTGTTGGTGGGTTGCAAATATTTTGGGTAATTGATTACTCCATCATCTGGTTAACATCAATATCAAATATCATAAGTATGTTTATATTAAAACTGTTCTGTTCAGATAGTGCTGTTGTTTTTAATCTAACAAGGGGGTTGCATGCGGTTGCCCAGCCATAGGTAACACTGTGTGTGTGTGTGTGTGTGTGTGTGTGTGTGTGTGTGTGTGTGTGTGTGTGTGTGTGTGTGTGTGTGTGTGTGTGTGTGTGTGTGTGTGTGTGTGTGTGTGTGTGTGTGTGTGTGTGTGTGTGTGTGTGTGTGTGTGTGTGTGTGTGTGTGTGTGTGTGTGTGTGTGTGTGTGTGTGTGTGGGTGGGTGGGTGGGTGGGTGGGTGGGTATACTTTAATTTCCCTCTGCCAACATAAAGTTGACATATCTTTTAGTATTGAATACATAATGTGTTACAAGAGTAAAACTTGATCCCTGGAGCGCTGTTTGAAACTAGAGATGATCTTTTCCGCTTTGCTGCTCCTACCCTCCCACCACCTTTACCGCACGAGGAAGCATCATCCAAGTGCGACGTCGGTTCACTGTGTTTCAAACGGCGATCATGTTTGGATTTGTGTCGAGAACATTCAAGCTGTTGTAACAAGTTATCGTAGAGGTAATTTCTTCTTCTCAAAACTAACTGGTGCAGCTTTAACCCTCAATAGAGAGAGACACAAAGATCCTTAGTGGGAGAACAATACATAACACATGAGGTGTGTGTGCAGATGGCCGTGCCGGTGTTGGCTGGCAGTGTGTTGTCTTAACAGGTCAGACCGGGGTGCTTTGGTAGTCAGCATGGTTGCTGATGCCGCTCTTCACGGCTTGCTCCACACCTAGGGCTGCTTACATATGCTGCTCCCCGGTCCCCACGCCTGATGCTTTCCATACAACATGCATCGGTTCCTGTTTGAGTTCCCAGCCCCTCGCTGTATAATCTCCTAGTTCGGATGGAGAGGAGTGACTGAAAGGAGGAGGGGTTGGGCGGGCTAGGGGCTCTGGGGAAACCTTTACCGCTGAAGGTTGATCTTTCACTTTGTCAGATGACAATAAAAGGGCTTCCTTGGAGTCACTATAGTGCTTATGGGGCCGTGTGACTTCATGTGAGGTTGACATTATATGTTGCCTCATCAGCAGTTGTTGGTGGTGATTGGCATCTAGAGACTGGTTGTCTCACACAGAGGTGTGGCTGCTTCCTGGAGGACGGCCCCTAATCCTGGACAGGAGGGCTCTTCTAATCCAAATGGAAGGTTTCCAGAGCCTTTTGTTATGGTCTGATACCACCGTATGTTTCATCTCCTCTCCTCTCCTCTCCATTGTCTTTCCTCTCCTCTCCTCTCCTCTCCTCTCCTCTCCTCTCCTCTCCTCTCCTCTCCTCTCCTCTCCTCTCCTCTCCTCTCCTCTCCTCTCCTCTCCTCTCCTCTCCTCTCCTCTCATCTCCTCTCCTCTCCTCTCCTCTTCTCTCCCATCACCTCTCATATCACCTCTCCTCTCATCTGCCCTCATCTCCCCTCTCCTCTCCCCTCATCTCTCCTCTCCTCTCATCTCCCCTCATCTCCCATCTCCTCTCCTCCCCTGTCCATGCCATCTGTGTTTCTCAGGGCTTGGGCAGAGTCATATTGGCAGTGCCTGGGCCAAGGGCCAAAAACCCAGGGCTTCGGTCAGACAAACACACATGTGCGCACACAGGCGAGCATGCACACACATACACACACACCCACTCTGCCATATTGAAGGGAGGTGCTGGCCAGATGGCGAGGTTGAAGTATGGACTCTTCTGGGTCCATATTCCCCTCTCCACCACAGCACTGCCCTTTTCTTCTAGAAGATATGTTGGAACTTGGAACTCACCCACCACACGTCATACTCTTTTTTTTACTGGGAAAATCTGCTGAAGTCTGACATATTTAAATATCTCCGCTCATAATCTGCTGTGAAAATAATAAGCTCTTATTTGGCTCATTGTCTTGTGCTACATGGACCCAAACACTCGAGATAACCTGGATGTACCAAAACACTTTTTTCTCAAGAAACTTGCCGATTGGAGAGAGCTGCTGCAGTGCAGACAGAGTGGAGGTTATGTAATGTTAATTATTACAAACGGTAACTGTGACACAGATCATATTTGACTGGAATGTATCCCAGACTCATACAGAATGTATATGTTCATAGACTCACTCTCGCACCCACAGTCATACACACACTTACAGCCATCAGCATTGAGCGGGTCGTGACAGAAATACGCTCTGCTTTATCGTGTGCAATTTCCATAAAATACGGTGTCTGCCAGCCAGGCCAGTATATATGATTTCTATGTGTGTAATATACTTTTATATTGTCGATAAAGAATTTTAAATCAATCAATCAACTGGTAAGGGTTCACCTTGCCGTTCTCTAATATCAAACACGCCCTCACGTCCGCACTCTCACTCTTTCACACCATTTGCATGCTTTCACACTCAATCTATCTATCTCTCTCTCTCCCCCTCTATATATCGCTCCCTCCTTTATTTAACTCCCTTTTTTCCCTTCCTTGGTATGCGGGTATGCATATGACGTTTTATGATGAGATTATGGTAATGTTAGGACGTGATCTTGGCAGTTTACCGGTAACCCTGAGGTGTAGACAACAGGAACGGCGCGGCGGAGGAGAGGACACTTTGTGTCGGAGCACGATGGCTGATGTTTAATCCATCTCTGCCTTTACGCTTCAGAACGGGGAGACTGTTGTGCGTCACTAGGGGTTACTCTTACTGTATACCAGTTACTCTTACTGTATACCAAACAGGTGAGAGTACAGGAAGATGACGACCTGCCGTTAAAACTAGTGATGCACGATATATCTTTAATATTTTATTTTTTTTATTTACATGTTTTGGCCTAATAGTTTCAATCAGTCATTTCTGAAAATAAGTTACAAAAGTTTAAAAAATTAAAATGCGTTTTGGAAAATAGCTCTTTATTTGATTATCATAAAAAAGTGTTTTCTATACAGAGATATCGACATCGGTAAATATCGGTATCGGCCAGAACAGAAATATCGGTCATCGGTATCGGCCACAATTTTCACATCTGTGCATCTAGTTAAAACTCAACGCCTGTTATTCACGCCATTGATGAAACGGTGTAGCATCTGCAATCAACCACATACATATCAGGAATGTCAATTTCAATATTGTAAGTTAAATATATACTCATTTTGAAGTCAACACTAGCCAAATTGCAAGCCTAGCTTACCCCCATTGTCTTTACTGTACAGTACATCGTCAGAAAAGGTGAACTATGTTCTCCAAGGAATTATGAAAATGGGCGTAGTTCCCCTTTAACCATCACACCAATGTAAACGTTCCACCCATTTAGCAAGACAGGAACATTTCAGGAACTGTTCATCCCATTGGTACCGTTTGAAATGTGTCATCCTCATTATAGGGCTGGAACAATGAATCTACTAGGGCTGGACAATTAATTAAAAGGTATCGAAATCGCAATATGGCAATAATTGAAGTCGCAGGAGGTGCAATATTATTTAAAGGAACAGTCCAACATTATGGGAAATGCGCGAGTCAGACAAGGAGATAGATACCAGTTTCCTCTCTGTGCGTTCAGTAGAACTATCCGGCTGCAAGCTACAGTAGCCTAGCTATAGCCACACATTTACAGAAGTGATACGGACCAGTTAGCTTAGCTGTTGGCCAAAAACACCTCTCCTGGAGTTTTAAACCAGGCTAGAGGTCTGTATCTACTTCCATTAATTTGTGCTAAGCTAGGCTTGATAATGAAATTATCCAGACATTTTTCTTTTATTATATGTCCTTCTCATATTGTGAATCATATCAGTCAATCAATCACTTGCAATGTTATATTTATTTATTTATATATTTATCCCTCATTCCTTCTATTCAGTACCATTGCTTTCAGTCTTCAGGCAGGCACCATTGTGCTGAGAATGAATGAACGGATGCCGTGTCAAGAAAGACGCATCTCTACCATGTACTCCCTTTCTCTATCATCTTTCCTTATATCTATCTTTCTTTCTCTCTTTCTCACTCTCTCTGGATACCCCTACGTCTATTATTTTCATCATTTCTCTCTTTCATCAGCCCCCCCCCCTCTATATATATATCTTTCCCACTATCCTCTTCCTTTTCTCTCACCACGCCTCCCCTCTCTCCCTCCTCTTTTAACACAGCAGTGCTACCCAGAGCTTCCCCTTTGTTTGCATTCCGACGAAGGTCTACTGAAATATTGATGCGCTGCACCTGACCCACCATTGCAGCTTAAATATTGACAGGCTCTCATGTAGGACAGGCGTTGTCACACGGTGTAGGCGCCAGCTGTCTGTCACGTCCTGTATCGTAAGAGCCAGATATGAGACCGTGTTCACGGCCTAAACCTGTGTAGATCCTGACCCCTTTAATCCTGCAACACGGGCAGACAGAGATCACCGTCCTCAGGCTTGAGCCGTAGGGGCTTTGTGCCACAGACACAGGCAGAGCCATACTGGTGCTGTTGATAACCTGGATAGTCCCAGGGGCACCACTAACAACCACAGAGGGATGTATGTACTGTTGCCCCCACCTCGCCCCCTGGCCCGGTGCCCCTTGTTTATATATTTGAGGTTAATGTGGGTGCTGGTGGATGCACCCCTGTCTGTCCCATTCTACAGGTTAATACAGGTGCTGGTGGATGCACCCCTGCCTGTCCCATTCTACAGTTTAATACAGGTGCTGGTTGATGCTCCCCTGCCTGTCCCATTATACAGGTTAATGTAGGTGCTGGTTGATGCACCTATGCATGTCCCATTCCCATCTGTGTTTCTTTCTGGCTGTCTATCTGCCTATGCATACTGCTCTCATGACGTGTCATGAATCCCCTACCAATAATGGCCCAGTGCTCATCGGCCACAGTTGTCATTTAACAATGACCACCTGTTATTGGATTGCAATCACGTCGTTGTTTGCCCACCAAGATGTCTGCAGCGATGATGTAATCGAATACTATACCCCCTCTAGCTTCCTTTAACCCCACCCCCACAAATGGTATATTTCTATCTCTGCCGGGTTCCTGCCCTGCCGTGCCCGCTTCCCCTGAGCCACAGAGGAGATGTATGTGTCGCTGTGGTTACGAGGCGTCACAGGAATCAAAGGCACCGGAGTTCCATAGACCACAGAGAGACCAGACCATCACCGCTGATGATATTCCCGTACACACACACACCTCTAAATAGCCTTTAGTAGTGTCCATGGCACCTAGAGGCCCTATGGAGATATGTGCCCTGAGTGGCATCACCTCCGTTTGTGGTCGTGTTGTTTTTTTCTGCTTCCGTCGTCTCGGTGTGACACATCCGCTTCATCCCGTCTCTGTTTCATTCTGTTGTCCCAAAATAAAAGAGCCCTTCCCCTGCTTCCCATCTCTCCTCTCCAGCCCACGGGTCCAAGTAACTTAACTCCCATCCCTAACTATAGAACACCAAGCACTCGACTTTGGATACATCGCCGGCTGTCCATCCTGCTTTTGCAGGCTCCTTTTTTTTATTTTAAGTAACTTTGCAAATAGTTTTGTTTGCTTTCATAGTCGTTCTTCAAAGGGTTTAGTCAATCACTTTTGCGCTGTGCCCTTTTGTACAAAAAGATATGGGTGTTTAAAGGCAGTTTATCTTGATGTAATCCAGAGAGCCTCAGACAGACATTGTTCACCTCAAAATACAGCTGAATCTATTTGCCCTCTTCATTCCGCTCTAGACTTTTCCCATTGTGCCTCCAGGAGAGCACAAAACACCTTGTAATTGTAGACAAACGGGGTGCGTAGACGTCTTTTGTCTTGCCGTCGGCCCAAATTTTCTAGCAATTTAAAGAAAAAGCAATAGTTCATGCAGTGAACAAAACGCACACTATTCCACAACTTGTATGCCAGCTCACGCGCAATACTGAAGAAGAAGAAAGAAAGAAAGAATCGCTGAATTACACTCACTGTTCAAGGCTTTTCTGTGAACTTTAATTAACTCAGAGTCGATAAATCGATAACCCAGGGCCTGACTTTAATAGCTGCCTCCCACTACTCCCACTGAGCTGGAGAAGATTCATATATTGCTGACTATTGCTGATTATTTCACAGACTTGTTATGTCCCTCTTGAATATTACATACATGTAAAGCTTGTGACCGGAGGATTCGGGCTATTCCACCCCCCCCCCCCCCATCCCCTTTGATCAACATTATCATAATCTCTGCTATTCATATTATTGCAGTACTAAAGACATCACAGGCACTCTCCGCCTTTTATTAAACAAGATTTCACTGCACTCTGATTTGATGTTGCATTTCGGGGGCTAGGGGGGTATAAATGTGGAGGATGTTTCCCTGCTCTAAATGCTAATAGAGTAGCCTATAGCCAGAGTAATATTTGCTGTTTGTGCAGCCCCCCACCCCTTATCTGCAGCTGTGATTGACAAGCTCCCCTGGCCTCCTGTTTAGATGTGGGCTTTGTGGCAGTGTGTGCTTGCGTCTGTTTGTTTGTGCTTGTGTGACTGTGTCTGTATGTGTGCAGGTTTGTGTGTGTGTGGCCGAGAGCTACACAGTGTGTCCACTGTCCTCAATAAGACAGTCCATCTCTCCATGGGAGAGTCGCTTTGACGTTTCCAACCGTCAGCGACCCATCTGTCAGGCGGTCGCTCGGCACAGATTTGTCCCGAATGCGGTGGTCCGTTTAGTTTGTGACTCTGCGAGGAATTTATCTCCACTTCTTTGCACTTAGGTGTGAAGCCCTCGCACCCCGTCCTAGACGGATCTTCAGGGGAACTCTGTGTCCTAATTATTTCCTCCTCTATTGACTTTACATTGGTTGCTCAGAAACGAGTGCAGGATGATTCCGTCAAGCAGCATCTCGGTGGGAAATGATTCAGGCAATATGGCTCAATATCAGGATCCGATTGACATATGACTGATTTGATTTGTGTGTGTGTGTGTGGGGGGGGGGGGGGGGGGTACACCAGACAGGCAGAACGGAATAGCTTGTTACTACATACCTCAATGCCAATGCTAAATTATTTGACCAGATAGTCTAAGTATAACCTTCGCTGTAACGATGGGGCAGAGGGGTGACAGACACCCTGGAGACAGACTTGTGTCTGACACGTTAAGGATCCCCCCTTCCCCCTCTGTTGTCCTCTGTTTGTTCAGGTTGACCTGGTGACTCTGACACCTGATCCCCGGTGGAAGTGTGTGGTCCACACTGGAGCTCCTCGCCCTCCACGGGGGGGCCCGGGTTCTCACCTGGAATGCACACGGCACCAGGCCAGGGCGGGGTGTTTAGGAGTGTCTGAGGGGGCTGGTGGCAGTGATGCACTGCGTAGGCGAGGACTCCTTTTGTAGTTGTAATCCACTGTCACGCTGCAGGGCCTTGATCATGCATTCACACCCCGTGGATCAAATGCTCTCGCATGTCACATGTGTTCTCAGTGTCGGGTCTCGGATTATTTCGGAGAGACACACTGCAGTGTTTTAATCACTCGTGTAACGTTAGCACGTAGACGGATCATCTAGTCCTTTCTTTTAATGTAATTACTTGAATTAAATTAAACGAGCAGTCTCTTACATTTTTTTTTACAATATTACATTACCGTACGTGATAGTGCGAAGATTAAACCAATCATAAAGCACAACAAACCGGGGGGCTTGATGTATTAAAGTATTTCCAGTATGTGTACTACTGTACGAGGCACGGGGGACATGCGTCACGTCTTAAAGGTCCCCTGTCTTATAAATTGCCTTTTCCAGTGTTTAGCATTGTTTTCTAGCAATGGGGGTTTGTATCAATGGGGTCTGTGTCTCTAATTCTCATTTTGGCGGATTGCTCCAATTCAGTTGAGACAAGATCCTCCCTCAGTGAACTAAGCCATTCTGATTTGACTCGCTATCCTACGTAGCAAGGAGCTGATCTGCATAACTAGCGCCCCCTCTATGGTTGTAGCGCACTCAACCATTCGCTCAACAACAGAGTGAGACGAAATACTGACACTTCCTCAAACGGGTTGACATGGTGCGGGTGCCGACAGAGAGAGCAGAGAATGAGCGAGCGAGAGAGAGAGAGAGAGAGAGAGAGAGAGAAAGATACGGAGCATCTTACACACACTCCCGACCATGCGCATGCGGGGAAACACACACACGCAGTCGGGACACAGACTGTGACGAGCGAGAGAGAGATAGAGAGGGAGAGAGAGGGACACGGAGCATCTTACACACACTCCCGACTGTGCGCGTGCGGGGAAACAGACATGCAGTCGGGACACAGACTGTGACTAGAGAGGGAGAGAGAGAGAGACAGAGAGTGAGAGAGAGAGAGAGAGGGACACGGAGCACCCCACACACACTCCCGACCATGCGCGCGTGGGGAAACACACACGCAGTCGGGAGCGTGCGCAAAAATCTCTGCATCCCTCCCTCCCTCTCCATCCCTCCCCCCCCCCCCCTCCTGCCCACTCGCTCTCCACTCTCTCCCCGTTGGCACTCGCGTCACATCAACCTTTTGCAAAATATCATAGCGCACACGCACACTCCCACATGTATTCCGATCCGTGCAATAATATTCACAGGGGTATATATTGTCATTTGAAACAAGTTACCAATGCATTGTCCCCTGGGGTTATGCCCCCCTGCGGCTAAATTAATTAGTATCCCCTTCTATCTCTCTATGTCTCTCTCTGTCTGCCAGTGCAGACTGTGGGTGACTGTCACTCAAAGCGATTTGCGAGTATGGGCGGAGCCCAGCCCAAAACAGCTTGAAATCTTGAAGTGAAAAAATGCTGCTTTAGAGCAGGGGTTCCCAAAGTGTTCAGGCCGCGACCCCCGAAATAACGGTGTCAGATAGCCGTGACCCCCACTATTATAGGAGGTCAAATAAAATAAATATATATTATAATTTTTTAATTTTTTATAAATGGACATGTATGGTTGAAACATGCAAACGTTCAAACGCACACACACTAATAAGCATTGGAGGCTTTTAACCATGGCCAGACTGGGGAAATCATTCAGGCCAGGAAATATAGTGCAAAATATAGCCCCAATATGTATGATTAGCAACAACACTGATGGATTTTCAGTTTTTTTTAATGTCAGATTGAAAAAAATACAATATTTTATTCAATGTCAGCCCTGATCATAACACCACATATTCATTTTATAATTCTAACTGTAACTGAGGGGTACAATTCCCTGACTGTATTGATAAGTATGGTATCATTAAACCACTACCGCTTTATGTACTTTAATTACTGGCCATACAGTACACGATATATGAATATGATGAACACTTCCCACAATGAAATCGGTTCCAGTCAAAGGTATTAATCAAGTATTTAATGGAGCAAAAGGTACATAGGATACTTTACATTATTCTTTGAATGCACTTGTAAGGCAAAGGAGTATGCGTAGGCAAATCAATAACGAATGTCCATTCTCTGGTTACGCAGGAGGTAATTATACAACCTGAATCTTAGGGAATTATATCTATGGTGCACTAGTAATATAGCGGAAGATACTGGAAGGGGTTCCCACTGGTTGTAAGCCAGCAGGGGGGGTAGAAGATCTGTCGGTAGTAGGACGTCTGGTCAACGATGACTAGGGAGACTTCAGGTACAGAAGCCGGTGCAGTAGCCTCTTGATCCACAGACGAATACAGCTTGGTTCTCTTGTAGACTGTAGCTCCACAGGGAAGAAAGCTAGTCGGCCCCAGGCTCTCTGGGCGCAGACTCGACTTGACTCCTCTCGGGGTAAATCCAACACGTGCAGCGTTGGCTGGTTCTCCGCTCCATAAATCACAGGACCAAAGCAAATATATTCCAGCCGCAAAGGGCTATGTAGTCGTCGGGTAGATTAATCCAGTGTACATGTCCATACGGCTCTCGTCTAGGTCTCCTCGGGTGAAAGCGCCATGTGGTCGGCCCAGCCTGGATAAGAACTCTAGCTAATACGAGGAAGCGTTGGAGATGCTAGTCACTGTAGAATTCTAACCGCACGATACACTATACACAAATAGACTATTAAAGACTTAATAGAAATATGTCGCACTCGACGGTATAGCGCCAAACTCTGACAATTCAGTTATTAATTCGCACGCGGTCTCGATGCTCTATTCTGAGGCCAAACAGGCCATACTTCACCGCACGTTGTATCGTGGGTGAGGCTTCAACTTATCGGTAACATACTAAGGACGAAGGGTACGGAGGTAAGGGGCTTCTACATTCACCTGCGCCGTATTTATACGCACGGTGAACAAAACTAGTTCCACTCTCACTTCTGTCGCGTATCCCTGGGCAAGACCGGGCATGTCCAGACACATCTTGACGGTGACTTTGAACCTGGCTCCGGAGGCCGGTCCCTGGCGCCGGTGGACCGCTGTCCAATAGGAGAATGAACTATTATGGTCTGGGCTAAAGTGATATTCCGTGTATATGTACAAGGAATATACAGGGGATATCAAACGATATACAAATACTATGCAATATATATCAATAAATAAATATATATATTCGGTTTAATCTGATCCTTCGTAACACTAACCATTTAAATGCCAGTGTGTGATGGCATATATTTGCAATATATCGAATGCAAAGTAGATTTATCTGGAGGGGTTATTACAGGCTAGCATGTGTCAATGATTAGCAACAACACTGATTTTGATGGATTTTTTGTTTTTTGTAAGGGTCCCGCCTCCACCAATCACATGCGGCTCCCTTTGTGTGTGTGTGAGAGCAAGAGAGAGATAGTTCTCCAACTTGTGTGAGTTGCAGTGATCTCCTGGTTGTTCCCCACTTAGGTTATCTAATTATTGCACTGCTGCAACTAGAAACACTGGCCTGGCCTGCTTCTAAGTTCAGTGGCCTGACTGCAAAAAAAATATATATATATTGTTTAATGAATTAAATTTTTTATTTTTATTTTTAATTTTTTTTACCGTTTTCGGCTTGCCATTTGCTCCGACTGCTTTGTTGTTGAATCAAGTCAAATCCTAGGTAAGCATATATTGTGCGTGTGAACGTTGACATAAAAAGAAAAAAGGTAAAAAAAAATGTAAAATATATATATATATTTTTTTTGGTATCTCACTTGAATCGATACTCGGTAGTACTAGTACCGACGTGTTTCGGTTCGGTACTCTAAAAGTACCGAATTCGGTACCCATCCCCATCAGCTACACACACTCACAGCCACACACACACATATGAGACACGTTGATATATAGGTGAAAACAGCTCTGATTATCCCAATACTGGTAAAAATAGATTCCTTACCTCAGATCAGATGTTCTCCAAAAAGATTATTCCAATTCCTGATCGCCATTCCAAATATCGATCGCGTTTATTGATCCAACGCTGGGTGGTCGAAAGACATATTCCACGCTGTCCTGACGGTGGACGATGACTGGGATCGTCTCCGGTTACATGCCTGAGAAGTAAAATGTGGAATCCGGACTTTCTTTTCCCCATGTGTTTTCATTCAATCCAATCTAAAGGGTGCATTACCATCCGGGGGACTGTAGGGGGCGGTATTTTCCCAATCCGAGCTGAGAGAGAGAGTCCCAGTGGTAACGTGAGGCTAGATTGATGAAATATGAATGGAAATAGCTAATAAAAAGAATAACGATAAAAAAACGGCATATCTCGTTTCTGGCACTCAACGGTTGGCATGAAATAACGAATTATGCCGTGGCTGGCACTCAAAGTGTTAAACATGTTAAAATGGCGTAGGTTGCGTAACGATATCGCCCATGTCTGATGATCAGCTGTCCTGATATATTGTGTTGATGTATTGTTGTCAACACGGTGTTCACTGTGCTACGTGGCCGTGCTAATTGATGTTAACTCGAACCATCACTGTCACGGTAACTGGCTGAGAACGGCTAATTTGATTTCATGATACTGTGACCTTCCCTCAGGTGCCAGGCGGCATCGGGCAGCAAACCGGAAAGATGATGACTAGATTACCATACAATTTTCCACAAACATTCAGGCCCCCCGGGAGGATGAGACCTATTGATTGACCTCTTTCCTCTAGCACCACTATCGGGCCAAACCTTTGACTTTCTAATGAGTGTATATCTTGACCCGTTAGATGTACAGTCAGAAAATTCACTATGCACATTCAGGACACACAGAGGAAGAAACCTATATTGGTGACCCTGTAACCTTTACTCTAGACCAAGCCCTTCATCGGATCTATTATATATTGTACCAGAAGTTAAAGGAATACACCAACATTATGAGAAACATGCTTACAGTGCTTGAGAAGATAGATACCAATATCCGCTCTGTGTGTTAAGTAGAAAGCTATCTGGCTGTAAACTACCCTAGCTTAGCACAAATTAAAGGAAGCGGATACGGACCACTAGCCTAGCTTAAAACACTGGGAGAAGTGTTTTGGCCAACAGCTATAGAGGTCCATATCCGCTGTTTTTGTTACTACATACATTTTAACCAAACTTGCAGCATATCTTTAGGGGACATAGTTTGTTATGTCACATTAGATCAACGTGTGCAACACGTAAGCATTTATTTTGCAATGTCCACCGGCCACCTTTGCTGTGACTACAGCAAAGATGAATCTCGAAGTGTGCCAATGGAAACTGTGATTCCTGGGCATAAATGGACATAATCACTGCTGGTTCAAATTATATCTAGTAATTTTATCACCGATTTTAAATAAAGAACAACTTTGTTTAGTCCAAAATGATGTAGTATATACTTGTGAATATAATATATAATGTGTCGAATTGCGCCATATTATATAGGGCAAAACACATCCCTTCCTCATCATGAAAATACTATGGGTCAGTACCAAGGCGATCAATAAAGGAATATCTTATCTTACCAGGGCCCCGTTCCCCGTACCTGGATAACTGAGTTAGCCGGATAATTTCCGGTCAAGCCTGACTTAAGCCGGACCTTCCCATTCCCCGACACTCGATTGTCTAAATCACCATGACAACAGATCAAAAAGTTTGAGCCTGGTCGGGAGCCGGGTTAACTTCAGTTAGCCGGATGAACCATGGCCACGCCCCCGCAAAGAAATGACAGCTCGCTTCCTGAAATGATTCTCACAGTCTAGGATCTGCATTATACCATTCTGAATTACGTTTATGTGCTTCGTTTTCCTAGAGGGGGCTTTTGAAATGTATAATAATAGAACTAAATGCTGACAATAAATCATATTGAGCCTATAGATTTACTTTGTCCTAAATAAAATAATGCACGTCATATACGGCGCTCGGAGTCGCGATACACGCTGCATGTGGTTATTTTAATAACGGCGCATTGCAAATGTGAATCCCGCGGGGATATTTTTAATGAATGAAACCTATCGGCCGTTTGGCTCTGATTAGTTTCATTTATTCTCCGCTGTAGATTTGCTTAACGGAGCGCCCGGATTGTGTTTCATTCAAGCATAAAATTGAAGTGTCTATGCGTGGATTGTGGATTTTGTGTGATATTGTAACTGGGATTAAAATGTCTGATGAGATGCGCTGTTTGACGGATTTGAGAAATTGAATGAGCCGTTGACGTCACATTAATGCATTTGAGAATAAAGAGATAAAACTTCATTCAAAAGAAAAAATATTCTAAACACGGGTCTCTCGTCCATTAATGGATAAACAATGAATCTATCCCATCTGGCACAGTGGCGCAGCGGTAGTGCTCAATCCTGGCAACCGGGCGACCGGTGTTCGAAACCCCGTGTTTCCAATATAATTTTTTGGAATATAATATTAATGATTATACGCAAAAGTAGCCTAGTTTTAAGTTAAAATATTATAAATCTACATGCATTGAGGATGTCATTCTTTATATAGCTCTCAACGTGCACCAAATTGAATTATTCCTACATTGCAAAAAGAAGGAAAAGACTAGGATTCGAACCCGGGCCGTCTGCGTGAAAGTCAAAAGCAGAAACCGTTACACCACAGTGCAGATAAGTAAAAGATCCACCATACATCAATCAATGGGTAAGAGAGCCGTATCCTTATTCTGTATAACAGTGTAACTAATTATTTTCGCTAGCAAGATCTCATTTGATTATTCAATCCATAAACCTACTGCCAGCAGGCAAGTTTAAAGAAATATAATCTGATTGATTGAGGTAATGAGGGACTTAAAATTAGCCTATAGATAACGCATTTAACTTGTCGGCGAGGCGATTGAGCCATACTGCAATCTGTTAATAAAGTTTTAAATCAATTAATCAATCAATGCCGTTAGAAAATCAGGATCTCTGCTATCGATACGTGCTGGCTTTTCAACTGAAGCGGCCGCGCGCACTTATCCTGGGTCTCAAGTCTGGTTCGAGTTAACGAGACTGAATCCACCTTCGAGGAACAGGAAAATCCCGGCTTCAAACATCGGGTTAATTGAATCTGGATAATGGGACTCTTGATCGACTTAGTTGAACCAGGTACGGGGAATAGGGCCCAGACATCAAGGGTGAAAAAACTAAAGGATTGTAGTCTAAATTGTATGAAACAGCATTTTCTTTCCTTCCCTGCAATTTAAATAAGTGGCCTTTCTCTCTCCCAAATATGATGAGACATAAAACCAATGGGTTTTCTGTCAGGACACAGTGTTCTCCAGCTACCCAGTCTGCACAATGGCACCAACATCCAAAAACGAGTGCATGTTTGTCTCTTGGGGAAGAGAGACCTGCTACATATTTGGACTTTTTTTAAGTCAGCCCTGACAACCCACCTGTTCACGAAGGCCTATGGCCTCTAGTCGTCTCCCTGTCCATCCTTGCAATTATTATTCCTTCTGCTTGTGTTTTATTTGTCTTTTTGTTGCTTTGCAAGGCATCCTTGGGTTTCACGAAACACACCAAGCTATTATTATTATTATTATTATTATTATTATTATTATTATTATTATTATTATTATTATTATTATTATTATTATTATTATTATTATTATTATTATTTATTAGCATAGCCTACATGACGCCGGAATTTCAATCATTGCCATTTCCAGTCGGGAGGCTTTTTTCAACATATAGCACAATGAAAATTGTACGAATAGGATATTGGAAAACCTTCAGGAGCGTGAAACCAGTGCAATACACAAAATAAACAGCCAGAGTTTGAATGACAGGAGGGAAATAGGCTACTCGCGTGGAGAAGCAATTCCTTTCTGTATAGCCTAACAGCAGCATAATGAAATCATTGTCATAAGGAAGAACACACATTATTTCTTTTATATGTGAATAGCTTGTGTATAGGAGCTCCATGCTGCTTTTCTTTATGTAAGCAACTGTCAAACTCCAGCTAGATGGCTAGATTAATTATCTTTCTGCGTTGAATGCAATTCGAATAAAATGAGAGCATTTCTATTCCGACGCACATTCCCGGTGAGATCATTATGGTAGAAATAGAAGCGGTGTTCCTATAACTGTTGATAAGTACAACAGTAGTATTAGTAGTAACAGAATATAATCACACTCGCCTACCACCACAGAGACCCGGGTTCAATTCCGGCTTGGTCTGTCATCCCTGACGGTACGAGTCCTGGTCGTTGCAACAGTGAGGAGGGAGGAGAGCCGGGGGAGATAAATAATAATAGTTACATAAATAGAAAAGAGACAGATAGTGCATACATCACAGAGGTAAGGGAACTAATTAAAACACACATCAAACAACCAAGTAAAATTGCATACATGAAGCAGAACAGTCAAATGACAGTTAAACGGCTGGGTGACAGTTGCAGGTGTCTGTAAACAACTCTGATAGATTCCTTAAAAGTAGTGAGGGGGATCAATTGTTCCAAGTATTTTCCACCGTGTTCCAACTGCTGGGAGCAGCAGCATAACTTTAACCCTAACCCTAACCTTAACTTTCTATCTGAACCATAACCATTACACGTTAAAACATACAATAGTATTGCTGTGTTTGTATCAGGGTGGGTGTGTCTTAGTCTAGTCTCACCTCAACCACAATCATTGTTGGTTCGACTCCCATGGTGATTTGTTTTGGAATAATATCTAAATATATGACTAACAGCTATAACATAAGATCTGAACATCTGATAAGACTGTGTTTCGCCAGTACGCTCCAGACAGCTTTATTTCAATGCAAGGGACTAGGTGTTCGACTTGAAACAGTCCTTACTCCTTTTGCAGGAAACTTCAAATACAGACCATCCCAGGATGGAAGAGACAGGAGCGCCCTTATCTTACCTTTTTTCTGATTGTACATATGCCTTTGTTTTGATTGAATCTTTTTTCTTTGTACATTGTCGTTCTGTTTCATATGAAGGAAGTAATTATATGACTGTGGTCACCTATGGCTGGCTGTATAGTGGACCTTATACATAGACCCCTAACACCAACTTCCTGTTGGCTCTGAGGACGTTGCCCATTACACTGATCTGCAGACAGGAGCACTGCCGTCTCTTCCATATTTGAATATCCAGTATTGAAGTATCTTCGGTAAGACTGTTTCATGCTAAATGAAAGGACTTTGTCAAACGGTGATTGACTTTCAGATCCATACGTACAAAAATAATGCTCATGCAACAACCAAACATTTTAGTAAAAGAAAATGTTTTAGTTTTTTTATTTAAAAATAGGTTTTATTCCACCAAAAACAGATGTCTCAACATTTCTCAAATTCAATTAGGCAACAAAACAATCAAGATTTACATGAGATAATCATGAGATATCTAGATTTGTTCCATATGACATAAAGCAGAACGCAGGCATAAACAGCCAGATGCATCCTCATTGATGCGCAAATGTGCAATATGCCAACAGCTGACTCACGCTCTGCTGTGCTTTGCGCTTGCCGAATAATCAGCCATGTGCACTTAGTAGGTTTGCTCCTTGCACCATATGGGATAACACAACAGAATGTGAACTCAGTGAAACATACTATAGTATCTCAGATACTTTGAATATTTGTACTATTTTCCTCATCACCACAGCATATGGTCTGATGACTAGGCTACAAAGATGCCCTTCTAGTATTTTTTTTATTCACTTGTGTCAAAGGTGTTTGTGGATTTGGTTTAGTTATATGTGGGCATACAAATGGTACTGTAGCTTACAGTCATACTGTATAAATAGATTTCCAAAATGTAGGCCTAGATTTGGCGCAGGTTTGTGCTACACTTCTGCTCTTTCTAAAATCTTACCTGTTATACTCCAAACATTTTAGAATTACCCGCTAAGGATCTGATGCAATTATCTCTTGTGGCATATCCTGGGGGATGATTACTGTATATCGTATTAGGCTACAGCTCTGTATTATAATGCTAAAATGCACCACTCCAGACAAACTACACAGGCCACCCTTTGTATAATCTTGGCATAGGGCTAATCATTCCATGAAATGACTCAGAAGAAGCTTATATCCCCAGGCCATCAGGCTGCTCAACGAACAATAAACACTATGCAACAACCATCAAATGCACACAGCACACACATCCACATGCACACACTCACTTTAAACAAACAACACACTGCAGCACCCACTCTCCACACTTTAGATCACCTAAACACACTTTATATTGATTGGTAAAGGATTTGCACTACAACTCGTACACCTTACTGTAAATTGTACCTAAATTGTACCTCATCCCATTTCTGCTTTTCACTATATAGTATTGTATATTAGTATATTGCATAGTATATTGTATATTGTATGGTAACTCAGTTACTTCTAGTCTGCATCGAACATTGTACATATGTCTATACTGAACACTGGGACCTCTATTTTTACTTCTTTTTACATGCTACTTTATTTTATTTCATAATTATCTTGTCTAGCACAGTCTCTGGAGCGTAACAGTAAGAAGCATTTTGTATAAAAGTATTCTGTACTTCTGTATGACAACTATTAAAGAAACTTGAACTTGAAACTTGAAATGGCTTTTCATGCAGTATTTCCATGTGCACTTGTACCAGCCTATTTGTAAGAGTAATACATTCGTTTAGAACTATCCTGTCACCTCCTACCATTCCTGCGAGCCATCATACCCTTACTGTTTAGACCACATACCAGTACATAGTTATTTTAATAGAGTTCTGTACAACGACGGGCACCATTGTAAAGCGCTTTCACTACCACACCACAGAAGGTTTAGAGTAAAGCGTTTAGTTTTTTCCCATTTGTTTTCTCCAGGGAGTCTATCCCCAAGGAGCACCTTACAGTACACCACAAACTCCTGACTCATGCAGCAGTCTCCTTCTTTTGTACATAGGTTGCTGGTTAAGCACCGATGACACAGGTTCCTGGTTAAGCATCGAGGACACAGGTTAGCTGGTTAAGCACCGAGGACACAGGTTGCTGGTTAAGCATCGAGGACACAGGTTGCTGGTTAAGCATCGAGGACATATGTTGCTGGTTAAGCATTGAGGACACAGGTTGATGGTTAAGCATCGAGGACACAGGTTGCTGGTTAAGCATCGAGGACATAGGTTGCTGGTTAAGCATTGAGGACACAGGTTGCTGGTTAAGCATCGAGGACACATGTTGCTGGTTAAGCATTGAGGACACAGGTTGCTGGTTAAGCATCGAGGACACAGGTTGCTGGTTAAGCATTGAGGACATAGGTTGCTGGTTAAGCATCGATGACACAGGTTGCTGGTTAAGCATCGAGGACACAGGTTGCTGGTTAAGCACCGAGGACATATGTTGCTGGTTAAGCATTGAGGACACATGTTGCTGGTTAAGCATCGAGGACACAGGTTGCTGGTTAAGCATCGAGGACACAGGTTGCTGGTTAAGCATCAAGGACACATGTTGCTGGTTAAGCATCGAGGACATAGGTTGCTGGTTAAGCATCGAGGACACAGGTTGCTGGTTAAGCATCGATGACACAGGTTGCTGGTTAAGCATCGATGACACAGGTTGCTGGTTAAGCATCGAGGACATAGGTTGCTGGTTAAGCATCGATGACACATGTTGCTGGTTAAGCATCGAGGACACAGGTTGCTGGTTAAGCATTGAGGACACAGGTTGCTGGTTAAGCATTGAGGACATAGGTTGCTGGTTAAGCATCAAGGACACAGGTTGCTGGTTAAGCATCGAGGACACAGGTTGCTGGTTAAGCATCGAGGACATAGGTTGCTGGTTAAGCATCGAGGACACATGTTGCTGGTTAAGCATCGAGGACACAGGTTGCTGGTTAAGCATTGAGGACATAGGTTGCTGGTTAAGCATCGATGACACAGGTTGCTGGTTAAGCATCGAGGACACAGGTTGCTGGTTAAGCACCGAGGACATATGTTGCTGGTTAAGCATTGAGGACACATGTTGCTGGTTAAGCATCGAGGACACAGGTTGCTGGTTAAGCATCGAGGACACAGGTTGCTGGTTAAGCATCAAGGACACATGTTGCTGGTTAAGCATCGAGGACATAGGTTGCTGGTTAAGCATCGAGGACACAGGTTGCTGGTTAAGCATCGATGACACAGGTTGCTGGTTAAGCATCGATGACACAGGTTGCTGGTTAAGCATCGAGGACATAGGTTGCTGGTTAAGCATCGATGACACATGTTGCTGGTTAAGCATTGAGGACACAGGTTGCTGGTTAAGCATTGAGGACACAGGTTGCTGGTTAAGCATTGAGGACATAGGTTGCTGGTTAAGCATCAAGGACACAGGTTGCTGGTTAAGCATCGAGGACACAGGTTGCTGGTTAAGCATCGAGGACATAGGTTGCTGGTTAAGCATTGAGGACACATGTTGCTGGTTAAGCATCGAGGACACATGTTGCTGGTTAAGCATCGAGGACACAGGTTGCTGGTTAAGCATCGAGGACACAGGTTGCTGGTTAAGCATCGAGGACACAGGTTGATGGTTAAGCATCGAGGACATAGGTTGCTGGTTAAGCACTGCGTTGTGTCTTGTGAGATGTATTGCGATGGGTTGTCAGGGGAACTCTGGGTGAGTCACTATGTGACTAGTGTCTAGTGTGCCTCTGCAACATATGTCCAATGAGCTGCCAGATTTACTCACCATCACGGAAAATGTTAGAATTACAATCGCGTCCCTAGCCGTCTTAACCCCAGGCGGGTGGGCGCGCACTGGCTGGCTATGTGCTACATTTTAGTTCAGACTCATCTTCACTCCCCCGTGCTTCTATTTGTCATCCTCCGTAGACCTCACCCTGGCTCCCGGTTATCTCCTCTCCTGTATGCCGCTCTGCCCCCCTTTGCCCCCAGAGCCTGACGAGGGGACTCCACAGAGCTGCCGTCCCTCTCCGTTGAATCGATGGATGGATGGATTCGCTCCGGGCTCGGGGGTGTGGATGTTGTCCTTCAGGGTGACCGTGTCACACACAGAGCCATGGGGCCCCGCCAAGCTCTGACCAATGCATGTACCTCTCGGAGCTGGGGGCCCCACACTGACGCACGTCGTATCGAATTAAGAGTTAAGGGCCTGATGTTTTCCAATGGGAGGGATCTGACGGTCACGTCTGAAAACCACACAGACGAGGGTGGATTGATAACATCTCACAGCTGCTCACGGCCACTTTAATCACATGGCCCTGCCGCTGGCGACGACGCAGGCATTAAAGCATCATTAGAGTCGAATGCGCTGAGACACGCATACAAACGCACGGCGGTCTGGGGAGAAAGAACGACGGAGACTGGAAATGGCGGATATCTTCGGCTAAAGGAAACTTCAGAGGTTTGCCAGAGGAAATGTGACAGTGATTTAGAGTGAGCCGAGGATGATCTCGGATTATCTGACAGATATCCAACACGGGGTAATATAACGTATCAGGCTCCCTATCGGTCCCGTCGCAGTCTGTAGTAAATGTGGCAAACAGTAATAAAATATGTTATTGTGCTCTGATGAAGGGCTATGTGCACTACTGGACACTTTAACATGTTGACATCATGGCCAACATAAAGAGGTGAAAATGAAACTCTGTCCTGAAATGTGTGTGTGTGTGTGTGTGTGTGTGTGTGTGTGTGTGTGTGTGTGTGTGTGTGTGTGTGTGTGTGTGTGTGTGTGTGTGTGTGTGTGTGTGTGTGTGTGTGTGTGTGTGTGTGTGTGTGTGTGTGTGTGTGTGTGTGTGTGTGTGTGTGTGTGTGTGTGTGTGTGTGTGTGTGTGTGCGTGCGTGCGTGCGTGTGTGAGAGAGAGAGAGGGGGGGGTGAGAGAGATGAGGAAGGGGCACGAGAGAAAGAGAGATGGGATAGTGTGTGTGTGTGTGTTTGTGTATAAATATATGTGTGTTTGTATGCGTGTGTATTTGTATGTTTGTATGCGTGTGTGTGTGTAATTAATGTGTTTGTATGCGTGTGTGTGTATATATTTTTTTATTTTGATTTATTTGTATATATGTGTTTGTATGCGTGTGTGTGTCTGTGTGTGTATGGCTGTGTGTATTATGTGTTTGTATGCGTGTTTGTGTATGTGGTTGTATGCGTGTGTGTGTGTCTGTGTGTGTATGTATGTGTGTATATGTGTTTGTATGCATGTGTGTGTATTATGTGTTTGTATGTGTGTGTGTGTACTACCTTTCTACCTTTTAGGTTTTTGACTTTGGAACTAATACAAATTTCTTTCAATTACTCCGAGAATGTAGAATATTGAAGATTCTGATCGATACAGATTGGTAGATGTTGCACTTTTGAATGTTCAGCTATAGTTAACTCAGGTTGACTGTACAGGACCCAGAAATTACTAATACGAATTAATACATATAAGGAAGTTCTTTTTTTTTGTTCAGGCTAAATTAACAGTATTGCGGGTTGTAGTTTTGGGTTAATTATTGTGACCTATCAGTGCCGCGGAGGAACATAACTAGGGATGTATGTCCGATATTGGCAATTTTTACATTTATTTAACCTTTATTTACCCAGGCAAGCAAGTAAGAACAAATTCTTATTTTATGTATTGTGAAAAGTATGCATAATGTTGTGTGAATTCCATAACACGAGATATGTAATGTTAATTACCTGAAATTATAAAAAAAATTGGGGGGGGGGGGGGAAACCCAGCTTATATCGGTATCGGTTGATATCAGTATCGGAAATTAAGAGTTGGACAATATCGGTATATCGGATATCGGTAAAAAAGCCAATATCGAACATCCCTAAACAGAACCATTGTTAATGCTAATTAAACCTTGAGTGAAATGTGATTTGGAATTTGTCCCCGACACCCATGCTTCCTGCAGCAGAGCAGCGTCCTCGGTAGAGCTGCCCCTTAGAGTCGTGAAGGACTTGAGAAAATGTGCTTAAGACCTGAACACAAAAGACTCCCAGGAGAAGATGTTCCATATGAATCAGATAAGCGAGCGCTTAAGAAAGAAGAAATGTCTGAAGACCTTGTTTTCAAGCACAACACCCACCTGGTCACCAGGGCATGTCTTTTGCCAGGCACGTGCACAGATAGGGTCCAAGGGGGGGCTTGAGCCCCTGCCCCTTTTTTTGGCTGGTGTTGATTGTATTAAATTTTTTCTTTATTTTATATTGAAATTTGGACTATGAAGAGGGAAATCTATAGTGGTATCCATGAAGGCAATAATAATCGCTCCGGTGACGGCGCTCTGGTGTCAAAAGCTAGGATTCAATAATAGAAAATAAATAGCACAAGAGTTAATTAACATGTAAAAATAGCAGCATGTAGTGATTAAACAAACAAAAACAAAAAGAAACGTGATTCAAATATCAGCCGGAGTCACTTCTCCTAGTGTGTGGCGGGGTTGGTATCTCCTCCAGACAGACAGCAAAAGCTCCCTGTCACACACTGATTGATATTATTAATATGATGTCCCTTCTCTCCTGCAGCCCGTCCACCACCAAGACCCCCGTCCCTTAGCCTTCCGATTGTTTGATCCCTGAATGGTTCCCAGAGACCCCCGACGTTCAGAGAGAGTGCTGCTGAAATTTGCTGAACTTGTAGAGTCAAAGCCGGTGTAATGATGGGCTTATTAAAGACACTGTGGGAGTGGAGGAGCTTAGCTCTGGCTGCAGCTGCTGCATTGGCTGTTTGCTCAGCAGTGGGGAGGGGGCTGATGAGAGAGAGTGGAAGAGAGAGAGAGAGAGAGAGAGAGAGAGAGAGAGAGAGAGAGAGAGAGAGAGAGAAGAGAGAGAGAGAGAGAGAGAGAGAGAGAGAGAGAGAGAGAGAGAGAGAGAGATGAGAGAGACCGAGGGGGGTGCTGGACTCTAGACGGGGGGGATAGGGAATGCCCGTTAGCTGCGGCTGCCAACCACGGTGCTGCGATTGAGAAAGCAGAGCAGAGGGGAACTGAGCCGCTGAGCGCAGAATGGCACTGTAGAGAAGACCGGCGCACTGAGAGAGGAGAGAGAGAGAGAGAGAGAGAGAGAGAGAGAGAGAGAGAGGGGAGAGGAGCGTATCAGAGCACGTTGGAGTGCAGAGGGGCTGAGACGCCACAGATGAGGAGAGAAGAGGAGGGATACAGGAGAGGAATATAAGGAGAAAAGTTACCAGCTTTGGGGGGCAAGTGTGTGTGTTCTCACGCCTCCTCCGGCCTCCGGAGAATCAGTGCTGAGGTCAGCAGGGGGAATGTGGAAGTGGAGCAGCTGGGGAGATTCAGGGGGGGTCTGATACCCTGGGATAGTGCAGCGCCGCGGAGGACCGGGAGACGTACATGATAGGACACAGGGGCACACGGAAGTTACTCTCAGATAAGGACGAGCCCTGTCGCGAGGCTGGGGTAATGCTGGCTCACAGGACCCCCTCCTGCATAGCTAATTCAGGACTACGAGCACAGGAACAGCAGCGAGCGGAAGACACAATTGCAGCCGTCTAAGGCAGTGCGGTCCTCCTTTGCCTCCACTTTGGAGCACCCTGCTATCTGACCGACCGGGTTCACCTGGGCTGTGTGTGTGTGTGTGTGTGTGTCGGGCTGTGTGTAGACGGGAGAATCTGTGTTTCAGTCACAGAGTGTGGAGAGACTTTTGGTGGGAGGGGGAGCGGGTCGCTCTGTCCGCTGATCTTTGAGACTATGTAGACTGTGCGTCAGGGAGCCCCGCAGCAGCAGTGTCCGCCCCAGAGCATGGAGAAGTCACAGCAGTGAGGAGTCAGCCATCCACCGCAGCCCGTCCGTGGACAGCCGCGACTCCAATCTTGCCCGCGCCTCCACGTCTGGCCGCCCGTTCGGGGGGCCGCGGACTTCACCGCAGGCGCGTTCTACGGCCTCCACGGGGCCCCGCTGGCGGCAGTGGCCCAGGCACAGACCGGGACGACAACGGCAACGCCGGCGGCTGACGCCGGTGCCGGAGACAAGGGCACGGCGAAGTACGGCAGTGCGCCCAAGAGCAGCAAATACGTTGGTCTTTTACCTGGATCTATCCTTTGTGTTCCTTTTAGAGTTCAAGAAGTGCAACATGGCGAGAGGCTGCCTCTGCTGCTTGAAGTATATGATGTTCCTATTCAACCTCATCTTCTGGGTAAGTGGACTCATTACTGTGTTACTATCTCTCTCTCTCGCTCTCTCTCTCTCTCTCTCTCTCTCTCTCTCTCTCTCCTCTCTCTCTCTCTCTCTCTCTCTCTCTCACTCTCTCTAATTATGCCACATGGGCCTAACAGCCGACCCCCGGCTGTGGGTTCACGCCGGCTCTGGCCCACCTCAACGTGCTCCGCGTCGAGGCTGACGAAGGAGCGTTGATTACCTTTTAAAGAAGTCTGCGCGGCGGGCTGAGCCCCGGCGGGCCGCAATTATGAACCATTACCGTGTGTCAAGGTGATGTGTTGTTCGTGTCGTCATCGTGTTTCTGATTATTACATCAGAGGGGACGCTCACACATGCTGTTTCATTTCGCACATTTGCTATTCCTGGTTGGTCATCGAGTCAGCGGTGTTGCGCCATGTGGCGCATGTGTGTGCGTGGTGTGCATCTGCGCACGCATGTGCAGTGCGTGTGTGTGTGTGTGTGTGTGTGTGGTGTGTGTGTGTGTGTGTGTGGTGTGTGTGTGTTGTGTTGTGTGTGTGTGTGTGTGTGTGTGTGTGTGTGTGTGTGTGTGTGTGTGTTGTGTGGGGTTCACTGGGGCTGCTCATTCAGATGGCTTTACAGTGTGTCCTGATTTATGGCTAACACAGGGATGAAATGTTACGCATGTTGTATAAGTCAAAGACAGCATGCCATTACATGTGGACAGTGAGGAGCAACACACACTGTATGCAGTAAGGGCATTTTTAATGAGCAGCCATTAGGATTGCACCCGTAAAATTTTTTGGTGGAGCCACAGTGAGAGTCTTGACCTGATTTGTACACTGTAAGAAAAAAAGCTGGTAAATGTCTGGCATCAATGGTTGCCAAATACTTACTGTCAAATTACAGTAAAATCAAATACATTTACAGATTACAACCTGTATTTAATGGTTAATGTTTTGATAAAAGGTAATTTACTGTATTCTTATGGCATTTACACTTAAAGTAGAAAAACAAAAGTAATCTGTAAATAATACAGTGAATTTCCCGTTAAAAAAACATAGTTTTTTTTACAGTGTACTTGTACAAATCGGGGCGCCCCTGATCCCTGTGCACTCCAGCTGTGAATACTGATTTGCGATAGTGTGATGATGATTCCTTTTTTTCACATACCGTATATATATATATATATTTTTTAAAATAATTCATATACTGTATACAGTATGTGCAATTGTGTCCAAAACCAGTAAGCATTAGCAGTGAAATCAAAACAAATGAGGGTGAAAATGTGGATAATTTCGGAGCAGAAATCAGATAATACGCTCTCAACTCTCCACACTATATTCAGCTGTAATCACCCTGGGACACCTGTCCAGCTTTGGGACGGCTTGTTGTTTGCCCCTGCATGGGCGCCCCCCCCCCCCACCCCCCCCCCCCCTCCCCCTCCCCCCCTGAATATTGACACAGTGGATTATCGGGTCTTACTGTCTATGGGAACCAATGCCTTTTGTGTGGAAGCAGCGAAGCATTAAGCGCAAAAACATCCCAATCAGTGTGTGTGTTGGGGGGGGGGGTCTCTACCTCCCCCAGCCCCCCGTGTCACTGTGCTGTGAGCCTGTGCTAAGTGGAGCACATCAAAGGAAGAGGTGTGGGCTTTATTCAGCATTGATTATACATACAAGGAGAGCACACACTTGTAATACTCCTCTCTCTCTCTCTGTCTGTCGCCGGTCCGTCTCTCCCTATCTATTTCTCTCCCTTTCCCCCTATCTATCTCCCTCTCTATTTATCTCTCGCCCTTGCTCTCGCACACACTCTCTTTTTATTGCTTTCTTTTTTTGTCCTACTTTATTGATGATGATGCTGCAAAGGCCGAGGAGCCCAGAACAAAATAATTTCACTCCTCTATGCTGCAACAGCATATGAATCACGTGACAATACATCTGAATCTGAATCTATTGTATTCCATCGCTTTAGCTCGCTT
>NC_140182.1:58364595-58429585 GCF_963971535.1 Notolepis coatsorum
GACAGAATGAGACAATAAAACTACAGTTCCCTACATCATGAGAGACAGAATGAGACAATACAACTACAGTTCCCTACAGCATGAGAGACAGAATGAGACAATAAAACTACGGTTCCCTACAGCATGAGAGACAGAATGAGACAATAAAACTACGGTTCCCTACATCATGAGAGTCAGAATGAGACAATACAACTACAGTTCCCTACAGCATGAGAGACAGAATGAGACAATAAAACTACAGTTCCCTACAGCATGAGAGACAGAATGAGACAATAAAACTACAGTTCCCTACACCATGAGAGACAGAATGAGATAATAAGGCAAAGAGCGGCTGAGGGACATTCATCCATGTTGATAAACACAGAGGTTCAATAGTATCTATGTACAACTGCTGTCATCTCCTCACTCTCTCCCTCTTTCTCTTCACTCTCTCCCTCTTTCTCTTGTTTTAGATTTCAATATACATTTGACAAAATACATTTTTTATGAAAATGTTTTCTTTTTCTGGATGAAAATCAACGTTTAGATGTGTTGAGGAATTGATAAAATCATCATCAGACGAATCCATTACTTCAATAATTGTCAGTAGCAGCTCTCAGCTCTAGCAGCTCACACTAACTCTCCCTCTCTCCTCTCTTTCTCTCTCTCTCTAACTCTCCCTCTCTCTGTTACTCTCTCTCTAACTCTCCCTTTCTCTGTTACTCTCTCTAACTCTCCCTATCTCACTCTAACTCTCCCTCTCTCTGTTACTCTCTCTCTAACTCTCCCTATCTCACTCTAACTCTCCCTCTCTCTGTTACTCTCTCTCTAACTCTCCCTCTCTCTGTTACTCTCTCTAACTCCCTATCTCACTCTAACTCTCCCTCTCTCTGTACTCTCTCTCTCTAACTCCCTATCTCACTCTAACTCTCCCTCTCTCTGTTACTATCTCTCTAACTCTCTCTCTAACTATCCCTTTCTGTTACCCTCTCTTACTCTCATATGCGTAACTCTCCCTCTTTGTGTTTCTCTCTATCACTAACTCTCTCATCTCTGTTTCTCTCTCTCACTAACTCTCTCTCTCACTAACTCTATCATCTCTGTTTCTCTCACTAACTCTCTCATCTCTGTTTCTCTCTCTCACTAACTCTCTCTCTCACTAACTCTCTCTCATCTCTGTTTCTCTCACTAACTCTCTCCTCTCTGTTTCTCTCTCTCACTAACTCTATCCTCTCTGTTTTTCTCTCTCACTAACTCTCTCTCTCACTAACTCTCTCTCATCTCTGTTTATCTCTCTCACTAACTCTCATCTCTGTTTCTCTCTCTCACTAACTCTCTCTCACTAACTCTCTTTCATCTCTGTTTCTCTCTCTCACTAACTATCTCTCTCACTAACTCTCTCTCATCTCTGTTTATCTATCTCACTAACTCTCTCCTCCCTGTTTCTCTCTCTCACTAACTCTCTCTCTCACTAACTCTCTCTCATCTCTGTTCTCTTTCTCACTAACTCTCTCTCTCACTAACTCTCTCTCATCTCTGTTTATCTCTCTCACTAACTCTCTCTCATCTCTGTTTCTCTCTCTCACTAACCCTCTCTCCTCTGTTTCTCTCTCTCACTAACTTATCTCTCATCTGTGTCTCTCTCTCACTAACTCTCTCTCCTCTGTTTCTCTATCTCACTAACTCTCTCTCTCTGTTTATCTCTCTCACTAACTCTCTCTCTCCTCTGTTTCTCTCTCACTAAACTCTCTCTCCTCTGTTTCTCTCTCACTAACTCTCTCCTCTGTTTATCTATCTCACTAACTCTCTCTCTCTCACTAACTCTCTCTTGTCTCTGTTTCTCTCTCTCACTAACTCTCTATCCTCTCTGTCTATCTCTCTCACTAACTCTCTCTCATCTGTTCTCTCTCACTAACTATATCTCATCTGTTTCTCTCTATCACTAACTATCTCTCACTAACTCTCTCTCCTCTCTGTTTCTCTCTCTCACTAACTCTCTCTCTCCTCTCTGTTTCTCTATCTCACTAACTCTCCCCTCTCTGTTTCTCTCTCACTAACTCTCTCTATCCTCTGTGTCTCTCTCACTAACTATCTCTCCTCTGTTTCTCTCTATCACTAACTATCTCTCTCACTAACTCTCTCTCCTCTCTGTTTCTCTCTCACTAACTCTCTCTCCTCTCTTTTTCTCTATCTCACTAACTCTCCCCTCTCTGTTTCTCTCTCACTAACTCTCTATCTCACTAAATCTATCTCCTCTCCGTTTCTCTCTCTCACTAACTCTCTCTCCTCTCTGTTTCTCTCTCTCACTAACTCTCTCTCATCTCTGTTTCTCTCTATCACTAACTCTCTATCTCACTAACTCTCTCCTCTCTGTTTCTCTCTCACTAGCTCACTCTCTCATCTCTGTTTCTCTCTCACTCTTAAAGCTCTCTCTATCTGCCTCCCTCGTCCTTTAGTAAAAGTGTAGTTGTGAATAATTTACTCTAGCGAGGAGACTAGAGGGAATAGTATTAAGTATCACCTATTAAAGGACGTAGGCATGTAGCCTGCAGGCAGGACATGACACGGTGAACTATTGATTATACCATCTTGAAATCGGAATATCCGCTGTCTTCGCCGGGCATCTGCGTGACACTCTTGTTTTTGGCTTGAAGTGGATGGTCATGTTTTTGGTCTTCATCGTCCCTCTTCTGTCTCCCCTCCAGAGGTTTAGAATGCGTTCAGAAACGGTTTCAACCGCAGGGTCGCAGCGCCATGGAATGAGCATGTGCCACTGATTGTTCGCAATTTCACTGCTCTCTCTGCATTCGTGAGAAATCGTCTCGCCGCTCTGCGTATGGCCTGAAAACGAATAGATAGACAGACAGACAGACAGACAGACAGACAGACAGACAGACAGACAGACAGACAGACAGACAGACAGACAGACAGACAGACAGACAGACAGACAGACATACATACATACATACATACATACATACATACATACATACATACATACATACATACATACATACATACATACATACATACATACATACATACATACATACATACATACATTAATACATACATACATACATACATACATGGATAGATATACTCTATCTTTAAATTCCAAAGGGAGAAATTCATGTGTCAATGTCAGTCACGGCACCCTTTGGTAAATGAAAGTGTCTGTGACACGTTGTGGTGAAACGGAACACTGTGTACTGTTGGTGAGTTTCCTGCAGCAGTGACCCTGGTGTGGACGCTGGCTGCCAGGGGGTCGTGGGTCAGATCTGAGAAGCAGTTGGTTGGTTTGTTGGTTGGTATGATTGGTTGGTTTTGTAGTAACTGGAGCTGCCACCTGCCTGACCCTGCAGGAAGGCTAAGCCAACCCTCCATGTTCTTGAATGTATAATTGGCTAATAACACACATACACACACACACACACACACACACACACACACACACACACACACACACACACACACACACACACACACACACACACACACACACACACACACACACACAGAAGCACTTCCTCTCCCGAGTAGGTCACGTGACCCTGACAGGTCCGTCTCTTTATGCAGGAAGTCAGGCAGGCTGACCCAGGAGATAGCATCAGAGTGTGTGTTCTACAACCCAAGACCTTGATTCACTCCCACAGAGACTCCAGGGCTGCTGTTCTCCTGCTCTAGACAGCTACTATCAGACACTTGAAATAAACTTGTACCGGCCGTTTTTGTTTTGTTATTTTGTTTTATTTAATTGTTCTTACCCATTGACCGCCACGTTGGGAACGGGATATGACTATGGGCTGCCAACGCATTAAACCTATGGAGTCGCACACCTTGTTTGCAGGGCTATAAGTATATATATATATATATATATATATATATATATATATATATATATATATATATATATATTATAGCTATATATTATAGCTATGGATGCAATAATATGGCCCATTTGGCATCGAGTATCTATCGTTCAAGATGTGAAAAAGAAATAATTTTTCCATCCATACATTCCCGTTTATACCGTGGTGAATATAAGTATGGTTTTAGAGCGGTTTAGGGTAATTCCTGGGAGGCTAGTAATAGGCTGTGACGCATATTATACTTAATCCATTGGCATTTCGTCCCTATACACGCTACATTAAAAAATTGGTGGAGTCGTTTCTGATTAATTGATTGTCAATAACGGCATTCGTTAGTACAACAACGTATGCTGATCAAGGCAATGGCTATGAAAACAAGGCACAATCAAGCTGAAATTGACGTTAAATTGCTCTTACTGTACCTGTGGCCGGTCAGATTCCAAAAAGAATATTCCAATTATTTGATTGCCATCTGGTAGATCGTATGTCCATTTGACCCACGACATAACCCACCCAGCATAATGAATCGGGGGTCCCGAAAATTATTCAATGCGATCGGGTCGACCCCTCGGGTCCAGGCTACTCGAAAACTCCCCCCGGATGAATTTCAATGACGCACAGCCCCATACACAGAGTCTCAAAGGATGTGCAATACTGGCCGCATCCTACGAGGCGGCGGTATTGGACTTTTGCGATCTCAGACTCATTCCCTATGATAACACCAGACTCCCTGGATGGATAATGAATGGAAATATCGAATAAAAGAAATAACGATGAAAACCCGACTTTATTCTGGTCTGGCGTCCATTGAGTTAACAGAGTAGGAGAAAGTAAGCCTCTTTGGATATTTAGCGTTCTGACAGGTACCGTTTGGGGAATAGCAATACTGTAGACTTATCAACAAGATGACATGGGCCCTCTGTTCATCAAACGTCTCATTGAGTGAACAGCCTAGGATTATTCACATCCGTACTACTCATAGTACTACTCTACTCATACTACTGTTAAACCAGATAATACTACTTCTAGACCAGATACTACTACCTACTATACCAGATAATACTACTGCTAGACCAGATAATACTACTACTAGACCAGATAATACTACTACTAGACCAGATAATACTACTAGACCAGATAATACTACTACTAGACCAGATAATCATAATACTACCTACTAGACCAGATAATACTACCTACTACTAGACCAGATAATACTACTACTAGACCAGATAATACTACTACTAGACCAGATAATAATACTACGATACCAGATAATACTATACAATACCAGATAATACTACCTACTAGACCAGCTAATACTACTACTAGACCAGATAATACTACTTGGTCTATATGTCATTTGTCAAGTATACTATTATATACTTATTGTTTATGTGTCTTGTAAGCCCATATGGGCTGGGCATACACCTGTATGTAAGACACGAAAATAAAAAACATCAAATCAATCAAATCAAATCAACTACTAGACCAGATAATAATACTACTAGACCATATAATACAATACTATACCAGATAATACTACCTACTAGACCAGATAATACTACTACTAGACCAGATAATACTACTACACCAGATAATACTACTACTAGACCAGATAATACTACTACTAGACCAGATAATACTACTAGACCAGATAATACTACTACTAGACCAGATAATACTACTACTAGACCAGATAATCATAATACTACCTACTAGACCAGATAATACTACCTACTAGACCAGATAATACTACTACTAGACCAGATAATACTACTACTAGACCAGATAATACTACTACGATACCAGATAATACTATACAATACCAGATAATACTACCTACTAGACCAGATAATACTACTATTAGACCAGATAATACTACTATTAGACCAGATAATACTACTTGGTCTATATGTCATTTGTCAAGTATACTATTATATACTTATTGTTTATGTGTCTTGTAAGCCTGGGCATACACCTGTATGTAATATAATTCTACATACTAGACTAGATAATACTACGTGTGTGTGTGTGTGTGTGTGTGTGTGTGTGTGTGTGTGTGTGTGTGTGTGTGTGTGTGTGTGTGTGTGTGTGTGTGTGTGTGTGTGTGTGTGTGTGTGTAGGTGTGTGTGTGTGTGTGTGTGTGTGTGTGTGTGTGTGTGTGTGTGTGTGTGTGTGTGTGTGTGTGTACAGTATACGTCAACACTGATCGCATTATTTCGTCTCAAATCGGCACTCTTTCCAAGATCCACTCTCCCATAGTCTTAACCACAGTGACAGCGTTGGAAACCCGCAGCGGACCGAACGTGAGAAGGGCCTGTGAGGCGCGTGCTGGGGCCGGGGACAAGACCAATGGCTCCCCCTCGCAGCACAGTACGGGTCCTCTCATTAGGGAGCGCTGTGAGGGGAAAGCCTTTCGTCTGAAATGCGATGATTTCCGTGGATTGATGGGCACATTTTTCAGAAAACGCCTGAAAATTGCATACCCAAAGTAATCTGCAATTTATTATACTTTATATAGCACATGCATGACTCTGGTCTCTTTTAAAAGGAAACATTCTGAATTTTCACCCACAACAGTAAGAATCACTGAGTGCTTTTACAATTTTGAAGTTAAGTTAAGTTAACTTAAGTTTTTATGTTTGTTTTTTTACTTCCATTTGAATGATCTTGCAAACAGGCCTCTTACAGGTTCCAGCTGATAGGTATGACCTGGAAACCACAATGGTTTCACATAGTTACACATAGTTACACATTATTTATAATAAAAAAAATTCAAACAAGGCCAAAGTGCCGCAAGTGCAAAACGGCACCTATAGATAGAATCTCACACGTCCTACTGTGTCTTGTCCCTGGTCCCTGGCTCTGCTCTACCTCTGCTGAGCCGGCACGCTCATTAAGCCCGTCGTCTTGCGTAAACTCAACAGGAGAGCGTCCAGCCCGTCTGCCGGCCTCCGAGGGGTGTGTTCAGATGAGCCGACAGGCCGGCGTGAGATGTTTATACGAGCCAACTGTTTGTTTGCGCCTCCGCAGGCGAGCAGTTTATGTTGGGGAAAACGGGCCCTCGTAAAATAAGCCGTTGTCTACACATAAATATATATAAATTTTTCTTAACACCGCCACATTTCTCCGTAAGCGCCTTTGATGTTGACAGCAACCGGGAACATTCTTATTTAATTAGTGTCTTGTATATATTGTGCTTCGCTCTCTCTCTTCTCTCTCTCCCTCCCCCCTTTATATCTCTTTTCTCTCTCTCTCTTTCTCTATATCTCTCCCTCCCCCCTTTCTCTCTCTTTCTCTCTCCCTCTCTCTATCGCTCTCCCTCTCTCTCTCCCCCCATCTCTCTCTCCCCCTCTCACCATTATCAGCTCCATTTATGTATTTATATTCCATAGTCCTCATTAGAACATGAAGGGGTGTTAGTGGCCCTTCATGTCTGTAAAAGGGGCTGCCAGGCTTTGCCATGATCAGAGTGTTGGCAGCAAGACAGAAGGCAGCTGCCACCATCGCCATTGGTTGCATTGTGCCCAGAGCGGGCAAAAGAGAGAGGCATAGCTTTGCTGGTCCTGTGGCAAGAGTCTGTCTGCGTCCGGGTTCTGGAGCCGGAGCCTGGGCACGCCGGAGCTCATTTGGCGGTGGCTTGGCGCGCACGCTGCGCCACTCATCTCTCCCAACCCGGGGCACTCTCTCTCTCTCATTCTCTGATCTCTCTCTCCCCTGACAGCAGACCCCGCTGCGCTCTCTCGCCCACCCACCCCCCGTCGTTGAACGAGTGGCCCTTCCTCCTATTCCTCTCTCGTTGTTCTCGATACATAATTGAAGGGCGTGCGGTGGTGCCGCTGTTTGAGGCATCCTGTTGGGTTGGTTGGAGATCTAACAGCAGGATATCTCTCTCTCTCTCTATCTCTCTCTCTCTCTCTCTCTCTCTCTCTCTCTCTGTCTCTCTCTCTCTGTCTCTCTCTCTCTCTCTCTCTCTCTCTCTCTCTCTCTCTCTCTCTCTCTCTCCTGGTGTCCTAGCGGTGCTGGTTGCTGTCGGGCCGTGGACACCGTGGAACAGTGTGGACACAGGAGAGAGGATTATGTCTCTCTCGGGCTCGTCTGTCTTTAATCATCCCTGCTCTGATTGATTTTAGTGTCACTCCACACACTGAGAAGGCCTTTTAGAACGGAGAGAGAAAGGGAGTGAGAGAGGGGAAGCGTAAAGGAGAGGGGGAGAGAGATGAAAAAGGAGAAGAAGGCCGGGTCGTCCGCTCACCCCGGCAGCGGGAAAAGAGGGCGACGCTAGAGACCTCTAAACAAAGCCCATCTGACGCCCTCTCTGGCCAGAGAAACTCAACCAAGTCATCTGAATGGAACCGCCAAAGTCAACAGTGTTCACACTGCATCTGGACACTTGGCTGACACTGCGACAGAGGGAGGAAGGAACAGACTTTTGATGGAGCTTAAATGAACAGTGCCCGTAAATGGGGACCATTCACATCTGGAACAGTGAATCGTCTCTGCGGCCGCTTGGAAAGAGCCAGTCGGCACAGTGCAGCAGTTTGTTTAATGCACACATGAGCCGATTGAAATTCACAGGCGACTCGTACCGCGCGCCATTTTGAACCGATAAAAGATAGATTGTCCCTGAATAAAAAAGAGTAACGCGTTCCTAGAGAAACCAGATGCCCCTGTGTTTGTTGTCTGTCTGTCTGTCCGTTGCCCTGGCAGGGGGTGACTCTCTATGAAACGCGTCACACATTGTCTTGGCGTCCCCCGGGACTGTGTGTTTGGGGCGGGATGAAACTTTAACGACACAGATACAACTATTTTCTCTAATCCCACTCTGTCCGTGTCTCTGCTCTTTCAAAGCCGCCGCTGTGTTTATTCTCGGCGCAGAGAGCACTGTTCCCCCCAACACAGCCCCCTACAGCAGACGCCGTGAATAATTTACCGGTAATTCAACCCACGCCAGCCGTACAATATTCAAGTAGGAAGCCTGACAGGAGCAGAAAGGGAAGGCGTTGGGGGGGGGGGGGGGGGGAGTCAGGGGAGGTAGCCTGCAGAATATGAGAGGCATTACTGGAAAGTCTTCCTCGAGTAGACTGTAGCCTATAGTCCCTGACCCTGCTATTTATCTTCACCAGTCCTATGTTGTTGTTTACTTTTCTTGATGTGGGTATGTAGAATACAAAACATCTCTGCAGCTACCGAGCCGACCGTGGTTATGGTAGTATAGATGCCCCATCCACGTTGATTTTATCTAGCTAAAGTTTCGCTTAAAATCTGTCTGAGAGCAATCAATATGGAACTGTATATCTGAATCAATATCTGTGATCTGAGCAGAAGCGGAGAGGAGTGTTTTTTTTATATTGACACACGCAAGGGGTTGAAAAAGAAAAATCTCCAGATACTTAAAAACATCACATCTAGGATCTCTGGATAGGCTTCACATCTGGCCAACACAAGTGGAACACAAGTGGAACACAAGGGGAACACAAGTGGAACACAAGTGGAACACAAGTGGAACACAAGTGGAACACAAGTGGAACACAAGTGGAACACAGGGGGAACACAAGGGGAACACAAGTGGAACACAAGGGGAACACAAGTGGAACACAAGTGGAACACAGGGGGAACACAAGGGGAACACAAGTGGAACACAAGTGGAACACAGGGGGAACACAAGTGGAACACAGGGGGAACACAAGGGGAACACAAGTGGAACACAAGGGGAACACAAGTGGAACACAAGGGGAACACAAGTGGAACACAAGTGGAACACAGGGGGAACACAAGTGGAACACAGGGGGAACACAAGTGGAACACAAGTGGAACACAAGGGGAACACAAGGGGAACACAAGTGGAACACAAGGGGAACACAAGTGGAACACAAGTGGAACACAGGGGGAACACAAGTGGAACACAAGTGGAACACAAGGGGAACACAAGGGGAACACAAGTGGAACACAAGGGGAACACAGGGGGAACACAAGTGGAACACAAGGGGAACACAAGTGGAACACAAGGGGAACACAAGTGGAACACAAGGGGAACACAAGTGGAACACAAGGGGAACACAAGTGGAACACAAGGGGAACAAAAATGGGAACACAAGGGGAACACAAGGGGAACACAAGTGGAACACAAGGGGAACACAAGGGGAACACAAGTGGAACACAAGTGGAACACAGGGGGAACACAAGGGGAACACAGGGGGAACACAAGGGGAACATAAGTGGAACACAAGGGGAACACAAGTGGAACACAAGGGGAACACAAGGGGAACACAAGGGGAACACAAGTGGAACACAGGGGGAACACAAGGGGAACATAAGTGGAACACAAGGGGAACACAAGTGGAACACAGGGGGAACACAAGGGGAACACAAGGGGAACACAGGGGAACACAGGGGGAACACAAGGGGAACATAAGTGGAACACAGGGGGAACACAAGGGGAACATAAGTGGAACACAGGGGGAACACAAGGGGAACACAAGTGGAACACAAGGGGAACACAAGGGGAACACAAGGGGAACATAAGTGGAACACAAGGGGAACACAAGGGGAACACAAGGGGAACACAGGGGGAACACAAGGGGAACACAGGGGGAACACAAGGGGAACATAAGTGGAACACAAGGGGAACACAAGGGGAACACAAGTGGAACACAAGGGGAACACAAGGGGAACACAGGGGGAACACAAGGGAAACACAAGTGGAACACAAGGGGAACACAAGGGGAACACAAGTGGAACGTCGTCCAGTGTGGTTTAAACATGTCATTTGTACCTCACCCCACCCCTCTAGAACTGCCTCCGGGGCAGAATGGGGAAGAATTCTGTCTGCTTCGCTGTAAATATTTCAATAATCCCACGACGAGACTGAATATATTAGGTAATGTGATGCAGCACTGCTTGAGGTTAGGAGGAGTTGGTACTTCCTGAAGAAACACCCCTACTTGAAGGTGCTCTGATTGATGAAATGGTGATTTGAAATGAGGACCGTGACCTCTCCACCATACACACAAACAATTGTGTGGAATAAGCATGTAATTCAGCAGTTTGATTCTACACTGTCCAGCAATGAGGACCTCGTAGGGCTGGGCGATATGGCCAAAAATGATATCACGATAACGATATGATAATGTTATCATATCACTCGATATTGATAATTATCGATATTGTTATAAGTATTAAAAAATATATATATATTTAAATTTATTATTATTATTATTTTTTTTAAACAAGTGTATGTTTATTTTGCAGCAATTCTTTGTCGTTGCCGCCATCTTTAGTGTTACAGCCCCTCACACTCCAGTTCTCAGGCTGCAGCTGGTTTGAAAGCGAAAGTAAACAAGCTTCTCTGCTGGCTGTGGCACCAGGGGAGTTGAATAGTTCTGGCTCTGCTAGTTTCTTTTCTATCTTTTGGCGCTTTTTTGGTGGCTTTTTTGGTGACTCGCGACTGGAGACTAGCTCTGCTAGCACACATAGCCTACTGTGTACAGACAGTTTCAAACTGTATTTTAAATTAGAAAGCAAACTAAATAAATGGACAAGAGAAAAATAAATCTCAATTTGGTCAGTATGTTACGATTCAAGGTAGGAGTTGAGTTCCAATAGTAGAAGGTAATAAGGAGACAGAGATGTGGTTGCTCTTCTCAAAATGCGTGTTCTTTTTATTATCAGAATCACTAGAACAAGATACTGTAACAAACAAAAGAGAAGCCAGGCTTCAACTGAGGGTACTTAAGAAAGATAATTAAATAATATAAACAGCGACAAGAGGGTCCATTACTTGTCCTGTGGCCGACTGCTCGCAGGTTCAGTTTGAAGATCCGACAAAAGACAGAGAACAAGAGATTACTATATGGCCAATTTCCCAGCAAACCACATGCAGCAATTAGTGACAACAAACCACAGGTGACAGTCAATCAGTGCTAATTACAGAGAACAGGGTGACGTACTCCAGAATGGCGGTAGGATTTCCAGTCCTGGGAGAGGACAGAAACCCAGAACACAGTATTGTCATTTGGACAAGCAAAGCCATTACTTTAAGTTGCAGGCAAGAAAGACAAGTCTGTCCACTGTCTCTGGTTTTAAAACTGCCCTGTTGCAGGTCACAATTAAAATTTTCTTTTTATTTATTTTTTTTATTATCAATTGATTATTAACACTTTGATTGCCATGGGTTAAATTCATGATATACCATAGATTGCCAGCTCTATTTGTCTATGGAGAAGTACCCCTTCTTTGCATGGCTATAACTTTTTAAATTCTATTGCTACATTGCCATTATTAGGGCCCATTCAAAGTCCTATATGTATTGTTCATTGTGTAGCAACGTTAAACTTTTTCATTCACATATTCATAGTAAAGTATGGTCTAATGTATAAGTATGTTTTCATCTCTTTCTGCAGCTTTCTCCAGAACGTGATCTATAGCCCCAAATGCATTATATTGATGATGAAATACAGTTTGATGGCAATCGGGGCGATATAAAAAAATTCAATTGGACGTACTTCTAGAATGATCTACGTATGATCTGATGATGACCGGATGGGCGGGGGATCGTTTATAATTCCGTGGGCAGCGTTATATCATTCATCTAGTGTGGGTCATATGTTCATCATAACAGTTTATATGGAACACGTTTAAAAATAACGCTGAATCTTACCGTATCATCCTCGCGCCGTTGGACGATCAGCGTGGTGTAGACCGTTTTCGATTATGGGATGTTTATCCTGATGAACCATTTCCAGCTTGTATAATACTATATACGTCCAAATAACGTTGTTTATTGAGTTAGGGCAAGCGATTGATCATCCAGTGTGTTGAGATGGAGTCCGGCTACCGGACGCGAGTGCCCGGAGCTCATATGGATGAGCACTTCCTGTTTGGGGCGCCCCTCCCTCTTGGCCGATCTGCCGATCGGCCACCAGATGGCGCTCTCGAACCGTTAGACAGTTGGTGGGAGCCCACCAGCACATCTCAGGGCTCCGGAAAGAAAATATGATTTCGATCACAGATTTTTGAAATATTGATATCAAAGACAAGTTACGGCGTCCTCGGCACCTTTAGCATGGCTCTGAATGACGTGAAAAAGCGTTTTCCGGCAATCAAAGTGTTAAAATATATCACGATAATTATCGTTATGGTTTTATCGCCCAGTCCTAGGACCTCGTAGACATGTCTGGATTACTGACCGAGCACACTGGGAAGATGCCCCGGGGCACCAGACTGTCAGGGGCCCCCGGACCACCACAGATGAATTGCATCATCTCACAAATTTCACTTGGAATATGTGCCCATGCAAACACGATTGTATTAGAAATGGGCCCCAGTGTAGGGCTTAAAGTACAGGGGCCCCAATTTTGTCCGATATCCTTTATCAAAGGGCCAGAAATTACTAGTCCAGAGTTTTTGAACATGGACACCTCTAGCTTAGTCTGCCCCCTGTCGCTTTCATTGGAGAAAACGTTCAGGGGAGTACAAAAGTCAGCCCCGTTCTTTAGAGCAGGGGTTCCCAAACTTTTCAGGCCGGGGCCCAGAAAATAAGGCGTCGGAGAGCCGCGGCCCAATGCATATCGTCTGGCTTTTTTTTTATTTTTTTTTTGCCAGGCGACCGATTTTTTAAGCCAAATATCACTTCAATCCTATTAAGTTAGTTCAAGTTAGTTATTCATTTATATGTGCTATTTATGAGAGGGCTAACTTGTTGCAAAATAATAATGATAATAATAATAGCCTCATTAAAATACTATTGTTGCTTCGGTTGTTTTCAGCGTTTTATGTGCATAATCTGTTATTTAGTTTGAAATGTTCGTTGAAATAAGTAGATTTTCCGTTTTTGTTTATTTATTAAGTTAATATAAAACCATATAGTCACATTTTAGAATACAATAGAATATAATTTTAGAATACAACTAGAAACACTGTCCTGGCCTGCTTCTAAGTTCAGTGGCCTGACAAAAAAAATTAAAATAAAAAAATAAAAAATAAAAAATAAAAAAAATATATTTTTTTATTTTTTTTTTTATTTTTTTTTAATCATCTCGCGGCCCACCCGTGGCTGCTCGCGGCCCACCTTTGGGTCGCGACCCCGACTTTGGGAACCACTGCTTTAGAGCATCAGCGCGTGCAGGTCGCGGGCAACTCAGTCACGTGATTCAGCAGGTATTGCATTATTGCTATGATGAATTGAAAATGGGGGACCCTGATGTAAACAAGACAAAAGTCTTTCTCTGGTCTGCATCCCCTTAACAATTGTGTGTATTGAGCCGTAATGTATTGTACCCATTCTGCAATCTGTTAATAAAATGTTCAATCAAGGGGGCGGCTATGTGGTGCAGTGGGCAAGGCGCTCACCACCAATGCAGGAGACGCTGGGTTCGAGCCCAGCTCTCCGCATTGCTATCAGCTTGGTTGGTCGTTCATACTAATACAATTGGCAGTATTAGGGGGTGGGAAGCTGATGGGTGGGGATCGGACATTGTGGACAGCGACTCCTACAGGTCGGTTGGTGCGCCTGCGCAGCAGAATTTAGGAAGCGACGGGGGCGGCGTGCCCTCCAAACGCAGACCCCCGACGCTGAGAGATTGCGCTGTGCAGGTGAAAAGATGTGACTGCTGCTTCCTCGAGTACCGGAGGGGACACGTGATGTAAGGCTTCGTCCACATTGCAGCCGGCTTGTGGGAGGCATGGCCTAACAACGTTCGAGACAGGGGAGGGTAGAATTGGACGATACGAAATTGGGATGGGAGAAAAATAGAAAATAGGAGAAAAAGTAGATAAAATTTTTTTTAAATGTCAATCAATTAACACACTGACCGCCACCAGCAGGGGGCGCTGATCCCACTTCATCGTCAGGTTTTTACTCAATGGATATAGTTTTAGACTGTGACATTTGCGAGTGCTTAAAATATATCTTATATTGTATCTATGGGTCTAATAACGCAGTCGACTGTCAGTGAGTTGCTTCCAGTCAACATGCCCAAAACAGATTGTTTTTTCATCCGTACATTTCCATTTTATACCGTTTTGAATAGAGTATGTTTTTTTTTTTTTTTTTTGTAATTCCAGGAAAAAGACGAGAAAAAGGCATTTTAGTGTAATCCAGTCATCACGTTGTAATTTTTCGGCTGATTATCTAACCATCCTGAAATCAACGCTAGATTATCATTATTATATCTCGTTGTGCATACATGAAATGGCCATCGTAGCGCTCGCCCCTCCCCCCCACTGCAGTCAACGGTAATAAGCACATACACCTACACACAGATAGCTTTGATCGCGGTAGAAATAAATATCAGATCAACGCAAGGTTTCATATATAGAGTCCTTACCTTGTCTCTGATGTAATGCAAAAAAAATTATCCAATTATCTGATCGCCATTCCAGTTATCCACAGCGATCATGTCCCCGACATTACCAAGCTTTACACATGGACGGGCGGGCGGGGTTAATATTACATGCCGCCGTTGTAAGCCCCATCGCTCGCCTGAGTATTTAAACCCTGCGAATAAACGAAATAACGATATTCGCATGGCGGGCAATAACGAGTATACTTGTTTTTGGCAATTATTGTGTTAATCAATTGGTTCAAACGCGGTATGTTTGTAAACAAGAAACCTGTCTATAAGTCATCTTTTTATTTTTACTTGCTGTTATGTGTGGTCAAGCTGTCAATCTCATCTGGCCTTTTGTGGCGTGAGAGACTGACTGCATCTTTTCTGTATAAACACTTAATCAAAGATGACACTCTTCCCACAGAGAGCGGCTGCAGTTTCATTAAGCTTTGATGAGACGGACAGAGTAAGAAGAAGACATCATGAATCATAAATGGTCTTTTTGATGAGAGATCCTTCACTGTTCTTGTCATTTGGGCTTCCTTTGCTTCGTTCGCTCGGTTGACACATTCGTCATCGTCACCGAATGCCCTCAAAACATGACCTCATGACCCCTTCGATTAAACAACTAGGGCTTTTCTTTTCTTTTCTTTTCTTTAAAGGAAAACGCCAACATTTGGGGAAATTAGCTTACCGTCTTCTCCAGAGAGAGACAAGAAGATAGATACCAGTTTCCTCTCTGTGCGTTCAGTAGAAAGCTATCTGGCTGCACGTTAGCCTACCTTAGCACAATGAATGGAAGCAGACAGTGCTAATTTCCCAAAATGTTGGCGTGTTCCTTTAAACGATGCATAAGTGAAGGGAAGGATTGCTCACAGTTAAATACATTTGACAGGAGACGGGAAACTCTGGCTCCAGTGAGTCAAACTATTCAATTCCATCTTTTAGATTCGTTGGCAAAGTATAATAAGATACCTGCTTTTTAGTCATTTAAAGTCACTTAATTGAGTCTCATTTTGCCACGGGGGATGAGAATCCAAAATTACTTTTCTCTTTTGTACTTTTCCATTGCTTTTTTTAAGTCGTGGAGTCATCGTTCTGCGGTTAGACATTTCGGTTAATATTTGCTGTGTGGGAATCTTTTTCCCAGACTGCAAACTCCTCAGCATCGTGAGAGAGAGATACCTGAGGTATTAGTTTATATGAACTCAGAAGAATCAGCCTCTTATCCAGATTGGGGGACCATTCTCTGACTTCATTATGTTATTTCATTACAAAATCAATGCTCGCCAGCTGCCCCTGTAAAGGCAGGGGACCATGTGCTGCTGCTGTGAGAGGGAGAGGCGAGATACAGAGTGGTGCAGAGGGGATGATAAAGTTATAAAGCGTCTCTCTCTCTGAGTTGTGTATTAAAGAGGCTTCGTTTTCCCTCTCCTCTTTTTATGGCTTATTACAGTGTAATGGGGGAAGTGCGTATGGCTCCACTTAAGCGGAAGGTTAGTGTTCCCACTGTGCGGTACGGTTTGCGAGGGGCAAGGTGTCTTTCGGGGGAGGGAGGGGAGGGTGTTGTTAAGGTTGTTTGTTTGTTTTTCTTGGGAGAATGACAGCTTCCTCGTTAACCCAGTTGATAGATCATGACGCCGAGCTGTAAACTCTCGGAGTCCAATAAACAGAGGCGAGAGACAGGGTTCAGAGGGTCAGTCTGTAACACACATACTATATACACACAGACTCACTCAAGCTTCCCAAACTACTCAAGCGGGGCGGTCGAACTCTGCGATAATATAAGAAGAGACAAGACGAGAGCCACGGCCATTTGACAAAAGCCGTCTTTCTGAGTGGTTTTCTGCCAGACACGCTCTCTCTGACCTCCTCCGAGCTCTTGGAGTGCGGAAAGGTCGGTCCTCCTCCCACTCACAGCCTCTCGAGAGTCACACACCTCCCCATTCTCCACCGCAGGGACAGTTCCCTCAGTGCCGGAGGAAGATTAAAGAGGAGTCCGGCGTAGGGCGTCTCCCTCCGTGTCACAAGCAGGTTTACTGTGTCTGAGCAGTTTTGCCTAACATTTCTCTCTCTCTCTCTCTCTCTCTCTCTCTCTCTCTCTCTCTCTCTCTCTCTCTCTCATGACTCAGTCTATGCACTCGCTCTCACTTGTATATCGTGCTGTTCCTCCTCTCTGTCTTCACCCTCCTCCAACCCTCACAGGAGTTGGTCCATTGACATTAGAATTAGTCACCACATGTTTGTGGGCTCAAAGACTTTTTTGTTTGCGCAATTACGTCCAAACGAGTTGTATTTAAATGCAGGGCTTACAGCTGTGAATCAGAAGATGGACCTCACATCCCAGTAAAATCACCCTGGGTTACTGTCATATTCACAAACCAAAACTGAGCTGTACAATATTATAGAAATGTGAATTATATTCTATGTTCTTCTAATGTTGTCCCTCAGGTCCTTTCTACCCCTGGTCCTCTGGCTCTCTCCCTCAGGTCCACTCTACCTCCTGGTCCTCTGTCTCTCTCCCTCAGGTCCACTCTACCTCCCGGTCCTCTGTCTCTCTCCCTCAGGTCCACTCTACCTCCCGGTCCTCTGTCTCTCTCCCTCAGGTCCACTCTACCTCCCGGTCCTCTGTCTCTCTCCCTCAGGTCCACTCTACCTCCTGGTCCTCTGTCTCTCTCCCTCAGGTCCACTCTACCTCCTGGTCCTCTGTCTCTCTCCCTCAGGTCCACTCTACCTCCTGGTCCTCTGTCTCTCTCCCTCAGGTCCACTCTACCTCCTGGTCCTCTGTCTCTCTCCCTCAGGTCCACTCTACCTCCCGGTCCTCTGTCTCCCTCCCTCAGGTCCACTCTACCTCCCGGTCCTCTGTCTCTCTCCCTCAGGTCCACTCTACCCCTGGTCCTCTGTCTCTCTCCCTCAGTCCACTCTACCCCTGGTCCTCTGTCTCTCTCCCTTCCACCACTGTCCCTCAGGTGACTTTGACTCAATTCAGCTTTGCAATCAAATGACCCCAGAAATACCATCAAACACCTGAAAACGTTTGACCTTCTCGGTCTCTCTCTATATATATATTCAAGCTCACTTCATCTCATGATGAATGTTTTTGGCTAAAGATTGTGCCTGTTTATGTTGAAAGCCAAAAAAGGCTTTCGTTTCGGGAACATGGATTTTGGGGGCGACAATGGCTGAGCAGGTAGAGCAGTCGTCTGGTAATCCAAAGGTTCCTCATTCGATTCTGGCTCCTCCCAGCAGCATGTCGAAGTGTCCTTGAGCAAGACGCTTAACCCCAAACTGCTCCCGATGAGCAGGTTGGCACCTCACATGGTTGCCTCCGCCATCTGTGTGAATGGGTGAATGTGAGGCGTACGTTTTAAAGCGATTTGGATAAAAGCTATTTGAATAAAAGTGCTATATAAATGCAGTCCATTTACCATTGTTTATAGTGGTGAATCGTGGCCCCCTAGTGGTCAGAAAATGGTTATTGCAGCTTGAGCGACTATAGATGATTTTTTTTTTATCTACTTTTTCTCCCCCTTTTTTTCTGTGATTTTTCTCCCATCCCAATTTCCTCTCGTGCCAATTCTCCCTCCCCTGTCCTGATCATTGCTTGCATGTGCCCCCCACTGGCCGGTCATAGGGAGGATAGAAGCCCATCACATGTCCCCTCCGATACATGTGGAGGTAGCCTGTCACATATTTTCACCTGCCAGCGCGGACTCTCATTGGCGAGGAGTAACGTGTAGGAGGCTCACACTGCCCCCGCCATTTTCCTGTCTTTGCTGTGCAGGCGCCCTGACCGACCTGTAGGAGTCGCTGTTTACAACGACCCGACTACCACCCTTCGACTCCCCTCCCGCTAACTCTGCCAATTGAGTCAGTATGACGGCCGGCCCAAGCTGGCGGCAACGCTGACAGCCGGATTCGAGACCGGTGTCTCTTGCGTTGGTGACGAGCGCAATGTCCACTGCGCCACCCAGCCGCCCTGACTATAGATTTTTTTGTGTTGTTGAACTTGTTTCACAAGCATGGCCATATGACAAGATGTTGTAGGCAGGTATAACTAGGAGCGAGACTAACCTAAATATCTCCTTTACGGTAGCTTCAACAGGATGAAACCGGCTGATGTTTTGACAAAACACATCCAGCACTTGACAAAGCTTGTTAAAATTGCAACAGTATTCCCATCGGGCCGGGGGAAAAAGTTGTACAACTGACCCAGGCTTACACCTAGAATTGCTTAATGAGAGAGTCTGCGAGCGTCCTTCCTGCAAGGCTGCACACGCTTAGCCAGGGGGACAGTGGTGGTGGAGGCGGAGCCCAGAGCAGCCTGGGAGACAGAAGGCTGAGGACAGAGCAGCCTGGGAGACAGAAGGCTGAGGACAGAGCAGCCTGGGAGACAGAAGGCTGAGGACAGAGCAGCCTGGGAGACAGAAGGCTGAGGACAGAGCAGGCTGAGGACAGAGCAGCCTGGGAGACAGAAGGGTGAGGACAGAAGGCTGAGGACAGAGCAGCCTGGGAGACAGAAGGCTGAGGACAGAGCAGCCTGGGAGACAGAAGGCTGAGGACAGAGCAGCCTGGGAGACAGAAGGCTGAGGACAGAGCAGCCTGGGAGACAGAAGGCTGAGGACAGAGCAGCCTGGGAGACAGAAGGCTGAGGACAGAGCAGCCTGGGAGACAGAAGGCTGAGGACAGAGCAGCCTGGGAGACAGAAGGGTGAGGACAGAAGGCTGAGGACAGAGCAGCCTGGGAGACAGAAGGCTGAGGACAGAGCAGCCTGGGAGACAGAAGGCTGAGGACAGAGCAGCCTGGGAGACAGAAGGCTGAGGACAGAGCAGCCTGGGAGACAGAAGGCTGAGGACAGAGCAGCCTGGGAGACAGAAGGCTGAGGACAGAGCAGCCTGGGAGACAGAAGGCTGAGGACAGAGCAGCCTGGGAGACAGAAGGCTGAGGACAGAGCAGCCTGGGAGACAGAAGGCTGAGGACAGAGCAGCCTGGGAGACAGTGATGGTGGAGGCTGAGCCCAGAGCAGCATCTTAGACCAGCTCATATGCACAGATAAATACTGCAGGGGTCTCCACCCTAAACCATACCTTAATGCATCATTGCCTAAGCCTTGCCCATGAGAGAACCTAGTTAGACTTCAGATATGCTTGGGTAACTTGGTGAGATTGGTAATTCTAATTTCAATAACACCACAGGACATTTGGCTGCTCTGTTATATGATTTAAATGTGGTAATGTTATTACAGCACATTGCAGTATGTAACAATCACTGAGTGAAACCATTGGTTGATGCATTTAAGCACAAGACCAGAATTGAACTGGAACAATAATTACGTAACATTTTATTGTCATGTCCCCAGTGTGAAAAATATTATAATACGATGATAGCAAATGTATGGCCGTGTAATTAAGACATAATATGTCTATGGTATCTGCTTACCCTAATCCTCATATAGCCCTACAGTAGCAGCTCCAATGTAATAATAACAAGCACAATGGCAACGCTGTGTAATCCCTCGAATAGTTACAGTAGGTCTCCTCTGTGACTCGTCTACCATCTCCCTCAGGGCTTCCTGGGGGACTCCTTGATCCCTGGTAGATCCCTGGTAGATCCCCGGTAGATCCCTGCCTCCAGATGGGTTGTGTAAACAAGGCTTGCTCACAATTACGAGATAATCAGCTCAGTGGTAGGGGGCGGTGGGTCAAACTAAACCTTACAAGCGTACGGTTAGATTACCAGAGACTTCATATCTCGAAGCAGGTGCAGTGAAACACGTACTAGTAGCCTACTAGAAATGCAAGGCATTCATAACGGCGTGGTGTAGTACTGTAGTAGGAGTACAGTGGTAGGCGTAGTAGCAGTGAGCTGATTAGGCCAGTCTCCTGGCAGACTCTAAAAGACAGATCAGACTGATTGAACGGGGGCTGGGGCTGATCTTGCGTGAGCATTAGTCACAATTAAGGAACGTCCCGTGTGTCCCTCCCCACCGGCCTCTCTTAACGCTGCTGCTACTCTCCTTGTTGGCTGTTAACCCTCTCTGTCCTCAGATAGTCCCTTCTTCATTCCCTTGCCTCCTCAGATAGTCCCTTCTTCATTCCCTTGCCTCCTCAGATAGTCCCTTCTTCATTCCCTTGCCTCCTCAGATAGTCCCTTCTTCATTCCCTTGCCTCCTCAGATAGTCACTTCTTCATTCCCTTGCCTCCTCAAACCCACATTCACACTCAATATAATCCGGGCCTCTGAATAACACCGGCCACCATATTTAGCCACTCAGCATAAAAGGATGTGACCTTTACCGCCATTTTCAACTGACGTTTTCATTCCCCACTTTTAATAGAGGAAGCAATGAGGGCCGCCGGCTGGCCGCTCCCACTGAATAAGGTTGCCTATGCATTATTAAGATGATGGCCACTGAATGGCGGAGGCCCTCTAACAACAGTGTCTCTCTCTCACTCTCTACCTCTCTTTCTCTCTCTCTGTCTCTCTCTTTCTCCTATCGCTGTCTCTCTGTCTCTCTCTCCATTTCTCTCTCTGTATATCTCTGTCTTCTCTCTCTCTCTCTCTCTCTCTCTCTCTCTCTCTCTCTCTCTCTCCTCTCTGTCTCTCTCTATGTCTCTCTTTCTCTTTCTTTCTCTGCTTTGCTCTGTTTCCTCTGTTTTTTATTTGTCTTAATGTATCTCCCTCTATCTCTCTCTCTCTATCTCTCTCTCTCTCTCTCTCTCTCTCTCTCTCTCTCTCTGTTTGTTTATGTCATTATGTCTATTTATATGTTTGTGTATCTGTCTTTATGTCTCTCTTTTTGTTTATATGTCTTTATGTCTCTCTTTCTGTTTGTTTATCTGTCTTTATGTCTCTCTCTCTGTTTGTTTATCTGTATTTATGTCTCTCTCTCTCTGTTTGTTTTTATGTCTTTATGTCTCTCTCTCTCTGTTTGTTCATATTATGTCTTTATGCTTTATGTCTCTCTCTCTCTTGCTCTGTTTCTCTCTCTCTCTTAGTAGCCGTTTGTTTCACTGTAGTTTTACTTAGACCACAGAGACTCATAGCCTAGATAACAAAGCCTCCCATCAGCCTCCTATTATTCCCAGTGGTCTGTTGAATCCAGCGTGCGCATGGCGGGAACCCTGTGCCTAAACGAGCATCTCTCTCTCTCCGAGCCCGGTCGACTATGGCTGTGTTTACCCCCTCGGTCGATCTTGACAGGAGCACTCAGCCTTTGTTTGTTTGCGGGCGCGGGCCCTGCTCTCTGAATCACACTCCAGGCGTCCCAGTTAAGTCGCCGCTATAAACTGTATCCTTGTGGAAAATAATAAATAAAAAATAAAACAAAAGCTTTCATCTTTCCCCGAGTCCCTTCCACACAGACCACACAGCGTTCCTCACTGTCTCGTCGCCGCTAATACAAAGACATGTCTCCTCTCGCCCTTCGGGTTCGCGAGAGACTCCGCGCGACAACTCCCCCGAGTATGTACCGCTCAGTGTGCGTACATGCGGCGTTGGCGTCCCTCTGAAAGCCTGCCTACACAAAGTCAGCTCCCCCACGGTTGAAAAGGTCAGAGGTTAAGAGAGTGATCCTGGCAGACAGGGTGATGGCGGTGGGCGGGGTTGAACTCTTGACTGGCGCCCACAGTTTATACATCTGAATGCCTGTACTAGGAATAATTAGGCTAGAGCCATCTCTCACCACCCCCCCACCTCTCAGTCCACAGCCAGGAGTTTACCCCTTGGGGGAATGGCCTCTGTATGTATCCCTTCATATGGAGTCCAGCCCCCACCCTGTAAAATTAGACTCTCACATTCCCAGCTATAGTGCGGCTTCAAACGACTTGAAGTCTAGTGTAGGTTTCTCTCATGGCTGCCCCCCCCCCCCCCCCCCACCACCGACTATTGATGTGCTTAATTGGTCAGTTTTCAGACTTTGTTAGTCGATTACTTGTTTTATATGCTATCCCCCCCCCCCCCCATGCTTAATGACTTTCTGGACTAAAGCACATATCTGGTAATAGTAGATACAAAAAATTATAATAATAAAACGGAGATTGCATGTGGGAAACACATTTTGCAGCTTTGTCAATTATATCAACTCATCGACTAGTCGACAGGCTCCTGCGACCCTAGTTTCTTGACGTGCGATGTGTTGTCATGAGTCGCCCTCCGCGTTTGCGAGTGAGTGTGCTCCTGCCTATCCCCTGAGAATTAGGTCATAGGTCGTTAGGTCATTAGGACTTAATTTGTAATTTGCAGTGCTGGTGAGTAGTTGCCTACACATATTTCAATCACTAGTTTAACTGCAATTTGCAGTACGTTGGGTGCAGTAGTTCGGGTCATGTAGTTTAGGTAGTTAATTACTGTGGGTCATGTAGTTTAGGTAGTTAATTACTGTGGGTCATGTAGTTTAGGTAGTTAATTACTGTGGGTCATGTAGTTTAGGTAGTTAATTACTGTGGGTCATGTAGTTTAGGTAGGTAATTACTGTGGGTCATGTTGTTTAGGTAGTTAATTACTTTAGGTCATGTAGTTTAGGTAGTTAATTGCTGTGGGTCATGTAGTTTAGGTAGTTCATTACTTTGGGTCATGTAGTTTAGGTAGTTCATTACAAACTGCATATTTCCACAGAAATGTAACATTTTCCTGACTCCACCTCAACAACTCCTTCCAGTCCTCTACTTAAAATACCCTCAGACATGAACAAGTGAGGTTCTTCCTGTCTTAGTCACTAAATCCCATATGAAATTACTCAAGCAATAAGCAAAGAAAGCTTTAAAAAGCAAGTAAAAAGGTTACTTTTGGGTACAGGCACAATGCTTAATATATAACATTTTATAATTTGACTAGTCATTTTGTAATATTTTGGTATAATGCTAATGTAATGAGGTGGGTTGAGTTGGATGGGTGTGGGGGGGGGAATTATGTTTGATTATGTTATGTATATTGTTTAAATTGTTTGTTATTGTTGTTTTTATTTTTAATTATGTTGTTTGTTTGTATTTATTGTTTTGTGTCGACCCCAGGAAGAGTAGCTGTTGCCATTTGTAACAGCTAATCTGGATCCAAATGAACTTAAACTTAAATCAAACACACACACTTTACTCAGTCAGTTCAGTTGTTGCTCCATGTAAATACATGATATTCCAGACTCAGATTGTGATAAGTTCCCACCATGTAGTTTGGATGTAGTTGAGCTACTTATTCAAAGTACTTTTAGTTTGACAAGCGATTTTTTTTTAGAGTAGGTAAGTTAAATTTGTTGGGGGCATCTGGTAATCAGACGGTTCCCCATTCAATTCCGGCTCCTCCTCCTGGCAGCGTGTCGAAGTGTCCGTGAGCAAAGAGGCTTAACTCTAACGGCCCCCGATGAGCAGGTTGGCACCTCCCATGGTTGCCTCCGCCGTCTGTGTTTCAAGTGCATGTGAAAAAAAAGCGCTATATAAATGCAGTCCATTTATGTCAATGCAATCCATTTAACTACTTTTCACTGTGAAGTAGCTAGTCTTGGAGTAGTTTCCCCAACACGGTTAATTTGTACAGAAGTGAAAGGAAAAAAACACCTGCTTGTTATTCAGGTGATGCAGAAAGCTTTAGAGATGGTATGGTACCAACGGCACTCTGTCACTTCCATTAGACAACTCATTTAGCACCTGTGTGTGTGTGTGTGTGTGTGTGTGTGTGTGTGTGTGTGTGTGTGTGTGTGTGTGTGTGTGTGTGTGTGTGTGTGTGTGTGTGTGTGTGTGTGTGTGTGTGTGTGTGTGTGTGTGTGTGTGTGTGTGTGTGTGTGTGTGTGTGTGTGTGGGAGTGGGGGGGTAGTTAATCAGTGATGCGTAAATTAAGAAAGCAGGAAGAAAACACAACCTGTGATTCCTGCGCAATGAGGATGTGTGTGTATGTGTGTGTGTGTGTGTGTGTGTGTGTGTGTGTGTGTGTGTGTGTGTGTGTGTGTGTGTGTGTGTGTGTGTGTGCTGTGTTGCTGACAAGATGTTAATGTGTTCTGGAGTGCTGGTCTGAAGATGAGAAACAGAGGGCGGGAGGGAAGGAGTGACTGAAAGAGAGAGCAGGGTCTCTGTGCAGTGATTTACAACGGTGCGTCTGCCCATATTTCACCTCATTGGGATTTCTCATGACAAGATTGCACTGGGTATTTCATTCCATTAGGCGCGGGGGGAAATGTCACCACTTACCTCTGCGCTGATATTTTACCCAGCTGTATCTCACTCTCTCGCTGATATTTCACCCCAGCCGCCCACCGGCTCACATCACTGCCCCCCCGCCCCGCTTGCGTTGCTGATAGATGGGCCGACACACCGGTGGGCGTGGACCACTCCACTGCCAATCAGGGCCCTCCTATAAACACTCTTGTGCATTAATGGCCCAGCATTCTGGAGCGCGCAGGCATCTGCGGGGCACCCACCCCCCACCCGACACAGTCAGACAAGACACCCACCCGGACTAGGCAGGGGAGCGGGATGGAACACCAGAACACAATTCCAGGGGGAACTGCTCCCCCTAGGTGGGCTTCAAGGTCACTGCAGGTCGCTGTGTAACTGTCCATCCTGTGCATCGGTTATAATTCCACCTCTGTTTGGTTTTGGCTCTCTCTGCAAATCAGCTCACACCTGCATGACGGCCCCGGCCTCAAGTCCCAACCTCCACTCTGATCTACTGCAGAGCTCTCGTGCACTCGTCAGAGCTGCACAGTTTGTGCTCGTCAGAGGGGCTCAGTTTGACATAATTGGGAGTAAATGTTCTCGTTTTGGAGATTGATTGGTGATGGATGGCGCGTGCCGTTTCCCTGGTGACCACCGGGGGAAGGGCAGACTGCTGAGCACAGGCTTCCTGAGGACATTAACTTGTGTGGATGTGTGCTGAGCAGCGATGCAGTCGTGCACATACGCGGTTACACGCCGTTGTAGTAGATCACTGAAGCAGAAGTGCGCACGGATGTGCACGTGCGCACACAAAAATGCGTTCACAATTGTCACTGGACTTGTCGCGCCGTGCGGCAAATACCCGGCCGGCACTTATCACCTAGACTTTGCATAATAATAGGATACCGATAGCATAACAACGAGAAGAGCCAAACCAAAATACAAGCCCTGTACCACTTGGTGGGGGGTTGCTTGATCTGTGGTCCCGACTGGAAGGATGAGACATTAAGTTGTGCTTCAGTCTCTGAAGGAAACTGTCCTTCTGTAAACCAACTCTAAGTTACATTGTTAATTTAGTTTGTATTTACTTTTCTAGTTTAAGTTAATTCAATTAAAGAAATTGTAACTACAATTACGTTTAAAACATTTATGCATAATAATCATCTGTTCTGTGCGCAACCGAGGGAACATGTATGCGCGTGCACGTGGCGTTTGGGCAGTTCCCATATTACGACTGCACCACTGGTGCTGAGTTAGGACTAACTTCACTGCGAAAGTCTCTGCTAAGCCACGTCTCGCCCAGGGACTGTAGCCGAGGGCATCTCCAGCTGGCACAGGCGCTCGCAAAGTTTGAAAATGAACTTTCAAGAGTTTTTAATGTTGGCATTTCTGAAGAGATATTGACCAGTTTTGATTTTTCTCTCTCCCCTTCTGCAGTTGTGTGGCTGTGGGCTGCTCGGCGTGGGCATCTGGCTGTCTGTCTCTCAGGGCAGCTTCGCCACCTTCTCGCCCTCCTTCCCCTCGCTCTCCGCCGCCAACATGGTCATCGCCATCGGCGCCATCGTCATGGTAACAGGCTTCCTCGGTTGCCTGGGCGCCATCAAGGAGAACAAGTGCCTGCTTCTGAGTGTGAGTTACTCACCGCGGTCGTCCACCGCCCACGCCGTCCTCTTGATGCACGCACGCACGCACACACACACACACACACACACGCACGCACGCACGCACGCGCACACACACACACGCACGCACGCATGCACGCGCACACACACACACACACACACACACGCACACACGCAATGTACACGTTAACAGGCAACACACTCCGCCGGCCCACGCTGACAGTGATAGAAAACGTATTGTGCACACAGCGTTAGCTCCCACACAGAGTGGCGTCACACTCTACAGACAGATATATATTATGTCTTTGTCTCCTTCAGTACACGGCACACACACTGAGAGGAGAATGCCCCTGTGTCAAAGACACACACACACACACACACACACACACACACACACACACACACACACACACACACACACACACACACACACACACCGTGTCTGAACAGCAGGGAGGTTCCCCTTCTGCAAATTAACACCACAGTCATGTCTCTGCCTGGCTTTGGTCACAGTTTACTGAAAGTATTGTCAAGACAAGGAGGGGGAGGAGGAGGGGGGGAGGGGGAGGAGGAGGAGGAGGAGGATGGGGAGGGGGAGGGGGGTTACTAACATGGTTGAATTATGTAGCTAATGACACTTTGTGTTCTTCTTATGCATACCAAGAAAAAGTGAAGATTCAATTATTCAGTACTGAAAGGAATTCTCTGGCTAGACTCCATGCTGTTTGCCTAAAGGTTGTACAAGTTTTTTATTAATTTTTTTTATCTGGAACTTGTAATTACAAAAGTTGATGGGGGGGGGGGGGGGGGGGGGACTTTCATCGGTTTATGTAATGTCTGACAGGCTGGTGCGGCTAAAACTTTTCACATCATCTCTAATTGAGAGGTCAGGCACTTAACCATCACGAAACATCACTAATTCTGTTTTGAGTGTAGTAGAGGTGGGGGTTTTTCCCTCCATGGATCAGTCAGTCAGTCAGTCAGTCATTCTGTCTGTCTGTCTGTCTGTCCAGTCTCACCCCAACATACCCAGTGGTTTCATGGTTAAATGGGGAGTGATGTCAGGCCAGGGGTGCAGTCGTAATATGGGCGAAGGCCAAACGCCCCCGCGCACCGCGCGCTCCCGCGCACGCGCATACATGTTCCCTCGGTTGCGCACAGAACAGATGATACACCTTGTCTCATCCTTCCAGTCGAGAGATCAAGCAACCCCCCCACCTACAGACCCCCCCACCTACAGGGCTTGTATTTGGTTGTCGGTATCCTATTATTATGCAAAGTCTAGGTGGTAAGTGCCGGAGACGAGTCATTTTTGTGTCGTCGCCGCGGCACTTACCACCTAGACTTTGCATAATAATAGGATGCGCGCACTTCGGCCTCAGTGACGAAGCCCAAACGTCGTTTGACCGCGTATGCCCAGCACTGCACCCCTGGTCAGGCCTCCTGGGGCGGAGAGGATCTGAGCCTCCACCCCTTGACAGCATTATGTCTGAAGTCACTACCCTGTGAACACCTCGTTTGGATTGGAGATATAACCTTTGCAGTACGGTATGTCCCCCTGTACCCCCCCCCCCCCCAGGAGGGAATGGCACGCTGGAATACTGCAAGCAAGTTGAAAGAAATAAATCAAATGTAAAAGAAAAAAATAAATAAACTGAAATAATCTGGCTGAAACAGCAGGCTGCAAAAACTTTGAAAGTGTGAAATTCTAGTGAATGAGAACATGCTCATGGCCACATACACACGCACACACACACACACACACACACACACACACACACTTGCACACACGCACGCGGGAGAGCGAGCGTGCACACCACCATTCTGTCGACCCAAGCTGTTCCTTCACCTTTCAACTCAGATTTTCTACAAACTAGTCGGCAATGATGCGCCGAGCCGGCAACCTGTAAATTGAATACACAGCCAGGGCTGCTCCCACTGCGATAACTACTCTGCCTGGGCAACAACACACCTGGTAAACCCCCCAAAGAAAGATGAAATGAATGCTTGTGCGCCTCCTCCCATGCTGAGCGAAGGAGATTGGTCAATATTTAGCTGTGAGAGAGACTAGGGCTATAGTAGAGGAGTGGAGAGGAGAGGAGATGAGGGCTATAGTAGAGGAGAGGAGAGGAGAGGAGATGAGGGCTATAGTAGAGGAGAGGAGAGGAGAGGAGATGAGGGCTATAGTAGAGGAGTGGAGAGGAGAGGAGAGGAGATGAGATGAGGGCTAGAGGAGTGGAGAGGAGAGGAGAGGAGATGAGGGCTATAGTAGAGGAGTGGAGAGGAGAGGAGATGAGGGCTGGAGTAGAGGAGGGGAGAGGAGAGGAGATGAGGGCTGGAGTAGAGGAGGGGAGAGGAGAGGAGATGAGGGCTATAGTAGAGGAGGGGAGAGGAGAGGAGATGAGGGCTGGAGTAGAGGAGTGGAGAGGAGAGGAGATGAGGGCTGTAGTAGAGGAGTGGAGAGGAGAGGAGATGAGGGCTATAGTAGAGGAGGGGAGAGGAGAGGAGATGAGGGCTGGAGTAGAGGAGTGGAGAGGAGAGGAGATGAGGGCTATAGTAGAGGAGTGGAGAGGAGAGGAGATGAGGGCTATAGTAGAGGAGGGGAGAGGAGAGGAGATGAGGGCTATAGTAGAGGAGTGGAGAGGAGAGGAGATGAGGGCTATAGTAGAGGAGTGGAGAGGAGAGGAGATGAGGGCTATAGTAGAGGAGTGGAGAGGAGAGGAGATGAGGGCTATAGTAGAGGAGTGGAGAGGAGAGGAGATGAGGGCTATAGTAGAGGAGGGGAGAGGAGAGGAGATGAGGGCTATAGTAGAGGAGTGGAGAGGAGAGGAGATGAGGGCTGGAGTAGAGGAGTGGAGAGGAGAGGAGATGAGGGCTGGAGTAGAGGAGTGGAGAGGAGAGGAGATGAGGGCTGGAGTAGAGGAGTGGAGAGGAGAGGAGATGAGGGCTATAGTAGAGGAGAGGAGAGGAGAGGAGGGCTATAGTAGAGGAGTGGAGAGGAGAGGAGATGAGGGCTATAGTAGAGGAGAGGAGAGGAGAGGAGATGAGGGCTGTAGTAGAGGAGAGGAGGTGGAGAAGAGGGGAGAGGAGAGTAGGGCTGTAGTAGAGGTGTGGCGGGAGGAGAGGAGGGCTGTGGTAGAGGAGAGGAGAGGAGGGCTGTAGGAGAGGAGAGGAGAGGAGGGCTGTAGGAGAGGAGAGGAGAGGAGAGGAGGGCTGTGGTAGAGGAGAGGAGAGGAGGGCTGTAGGAGAGGAGAGGAGGGCTGTGGTAGAGGAGAGGAGAGGAGAGTAGGGCTGTAGTAGAGGAGAGGAGAGGAGAGTAGGGCTGTAGTAGAGGAGAGGAGAGGAGGGCTGTAGGAGAGGAGAGGAGGGCTGTAGGAGAGGAGAGGAGGGCTGTGGTAGAGGAGAGGAGAGGAGGGCTGTGGTAGAGGAGAGGAGGGCTGTAGTAGAGGAGAGGAGAGGAGGGCTGTAGGAGAGGAGAGGAGAGGAGGGCTGTAGTAGAGGAGAGGAGAGGAGGGCTGTAGGAGAGGAGAGGAGGGCTGTAGTAGAGGAGAGGAGAGGAGGGCTGTAGGAGAGGAGAGGAGAGGAGGGCTGTAGGAGAGGAGAGGAGAGGAGGGCTGTAGTAGAGGAGAGGAGAGGAGGGCTGTAGGAGAGGAGAGGAGGGCTGTAGGAGAGGAGAGGAGAGGAGGGCTGTAGTAGAGGAGAGGAGGGCTGTAGTAGAGGAGAGGAGAGGAGGGCTGTAGGAGAGGAGAGGAGAGGAGGGCTGTAGGAGAGGAGAGGAAGGCTGTAGTAGAGGAGAGGAGAGGAGGGCTGTAGGAGAGGAGAGGAGAGGAGGGCTGTGGTAGAGGAGAGGAGGGCTGTAGGAGAGGAGAGGAGGGCTGTAGGAGAGGAGAGGAGAGGAGGGCTGTAGGAGAGGAGAGGAGGGCTGTAGTAGAGGAGAGGAGAGGAGGGCTGTAGTAGAGGAGAGGAGAGGAGGGCTGTAGGAGAGGAGAGGAGAGGAGGGCTGTAGTAGAGGAGAGGAGAGGAGGGCTGTAGGAGAGGAGAGGAGAGGAGGGCTGTAGTAGAGGAGAGGAGAGGAGGGCTGTAGTAGAGGAGAGGAGAGGAGGGCTGTAGGAGAGGAGAGGAGAGGAGGGCTGTAGGAGAGGAGAGGAGAGGAGGGCTGTAGTAGAGGAGAGGAGAGGAGGGCTGTAGTAGAGGAGAGGAGAGGAGGGCTGTAGGAGAGGAGAGGAGGGCTGTAGTAGAGGAGAGGAGAGGAGGGCTGTAGTAGAGGAGAGGAGAGGAGGGCTGTAGTAGAGGAGAGGAGAGGAGGGCTGTAGGAGAGGAGAGGAGAGGAGGGCTGTAGGAGAGGAGAGGAGGGCTGTAGTAGAGGAGAGGAGGGCTGTAGGAGAGGAGAGGAGAGGAGGGCTGTAGGAGAGGAGAGGAGAGGAGGGCTGTAGGAGAGGAGAGGGGAGGAGAGGAGGGCTGTAGGAGAGGAGAGGAGGGCTGTAGTAGAGGAGAGGAGGGCTATAGTAGAGGAGAGGAGAGGAGGGCTGTAGGAGAGGAGAGGAGAGGAGGGCTATAGTAGAGGAGAGGAGAGGAGGGCTGTAGTAGAGGAGAGGAGAGGAGAGGAGGGCTATAGTAGAGGAGGGCTGTAGTAGAGGTGTAGATGAGGGGAGGTGGTGAGGAGAGGATGGAAATGATAGTTCATTACTGTGGGAAACATTTAACAGTGCTTCTTAGACAGAATTATGAAGAATACACATTTAAATGTAATTCCATTTACAATACAGGTACAATCCAATCCAAATTATTAATTTTTTTTTATTATGGAGTGTGTCCACAAGTGTGGAAGGAAGCAAAGATTATCCTGTTAGCTAAAAATACAAAAATAAACAGCTGCCACCACAGGCATCTTCTCAGTTCTTGCCAAACGAATAGAGAAAACTGTCTTCAACCAAATTCAGTCCTACATCTCAGAAAATGTATTACACTTTTCTACATACCTATTGGGACGGGGCTTTCAACATGTACACAGCACTTACACAGATGACCGATGACTGTCCAATGGATGTAGACATTGTCATTAAGAGACTAGTGGGGTCAGTATTGCTGGATTTCAGTGCTGCCTTTGATCGTTATTGATCACACTCTGCTGCTAGACAATCTCCCCTGTTATGGTTTTTCATCCTCTGCCGTGAAGTGGATAAAAAGATACGTATCCAACAGATGGCAGAGATTTCTTCTTTGACAGGAGTCTCTGATGTTAAACATGTACATTCTGGCGTTCCACAAGGGAGCTGCCTTGGACCATTACTGTAGTGATGGGTGGATTCACGGTGCCAAGGCCTATAGATTACATCCAATAAGGAGAACAGTGAACAGAGCAGTGTCTTTATCTTTAGAGATCACAGAAATGAAAGGTATAATGTACTTTAACAAGATAAGACAAAGACCCAGCATATAGCTGGACCGTGTAGAGGGTCAATGTTCACACCTCTGCATTTACCAGTGATGTTGTTGGTCACCTGATCCAGCGGCCCAATCGTGTGACTCCATCACTCAGCGGCAGACATTAGTGAGCGGCTGCAACAGTGAGTTAGTGTGAGGAGATTTAATTAACTATGATCATAGAGCAACTACTGTAAGCTATTGTAGGCGACTATTGGCTGTCGATAGGATCTGTGGCCATTTACTTTAATCAGTAGGCATATATTTTAACCAAATAATCAATAATGGACTGTGCATGTGCCAGACCTATTCCACAGTTAATGTAACGGATGGATGAATACGGTAAAGGAACTGTGTACTTTTTCCACCACTGCCTAGACACACACACACACACACACACACACACACACACACACACACACACACACACACACACACACACACACACACACACACACACACACACACACACACACACACACACACACACACACACACACACACACACACACACACACACACACACACACACACACACACACAGCTTCCCAACAGCCCCACCTCCTCCTGTCAGAAATACTTTGCTACTCAGAAATGCTTCGCGTTTGAGGCAAATGCCTCCAACAGTGACACACGCACATACACACTGACATACCACTGCCCAGCACACACACAGAGCTGATAGATTTCTGTTTAATGCTAGATCGTACACCTCGGGCAACACTAGATTCAGATTCAGACCTGTGACGTAGCCTGAAGCTCCGTTAGAGGACCATTTGTAACAGCTGATGGGTCTTCCAAGTTCCAAACGCACCTTTTAGTGCAGAAGGATGAATGACTCCATGTATTTATCTCATCGTAATTCTACCACTGGGTGTTGTTTGTACCACCATTGTGTGCCAATTGCAAATGGCCAAGGAATGAGTTGACGTGCTCTGAGCTACTGTAGATACTGTATGAGTCAGAATGGTACTGTACTTACTGTATGAGTCAGAATGGTGCTGTATATACTGTAGGAGTCAGAATGGTACTGTAGATACTGTAGGAGTCAGAATGGTACTGTACTTACTGTATGAGTCAGAATGGTACTGTAGATACTGTAGGAGTCAGAATGGTGCTGTACTTACTGTATGAGTCAGAATGGTACTGTACTTACTGTAGGAGTCAGAATGGTGCTGTAGATACTGTAGGAGTCAGAATGGTACTGTAGATACTGTAGGAGTCAGAATGGTGCTGTATTTACTGTATGAGTCAGAATGGTACTGTATTTACTGTATGAGTCAGAATGGTGCTGTACTTACTGTATGAGTCAGAATGGTGCTGTATTTACTGTATGAGTCAGAATGGTACTGTAGATACTGTATGAGTCAGAATGGTGCTGTAGATACTGTAGGAGTCAGAATGGTACTGTACTTACTGTATGAGTCAGAATGGTGCTGTATTTACTGTAGGAGTCAGAATGGTACTGTAGATACTGTAGGAGTCAGAATGGTACTGTACTTACTGTATGAGTCAGAATGGTACTGTAGATACTGTAGGAGTCAGAATGGTGCTGTATTTACTGTATGAGTCAGAATGGTACTGTACTTACTGTATGAGTCAGAATGGTACTGTAGATACTGTATGAGTCAGAATGGTACTGTACTTACTGTAGGAGTCAGAATGGTGCTGTACTTACTGTATGAGTCAGAATGGTGCTGTATTTACTGTATGAGTCAGAATGGTGCTGTACTTACTGTATGAGTCAGAATGGTGCTGTAGATACTGTATGAGTCAGAATGGTACTGTAGATACTGTATGAGTCAGAATGGTGCTGTAGATACTGTAGGAGTCAGAATGGTACTGTACTTACTGTATGAGTCAGAATGGTGCTGTATTTACTGTAGGAGTCAGAATGGTACTGTAGATACTGTAGGAGTCAGAATGGTACTGTACTTACTGTATGAGTCAGAATGGTACTGTAGATACTGTAGGAGTCAGAATGGTGCTGTACTTACTGTAGGAGTCAGAATGGTGCTGTATTTACTGTATGAGTCAGAATGGTACTGTAGATACTGTAGGAGTCAGAATGGTACTGTACTTACTGTATGAGTCAGAATGGTACTGTACTTACTGTATGAGTCAGAATGGTGCTGTATTTACTGTAGGAGTCAGAATGGTACTGTACTTACTGTATGAGTCAGAATGGTACTGTACTTACTGTATGAGTCAGAATGGTGCTGTACTTACTGTATGAGTCAGAATGGTGCTGTATTTACTGTAGGAGTCAGAATGGTGCTGTACTTACTGTAGGAGTCAGAGTGGTACTGTAGATACTGTATGAGTCAGAATGGTGCTGTATTTACTGTAGGAGTCAGAATGGTGCTGTACTTACTGTATGAGTCAGAATGGTACTGTATTTACTGTATGAGTCAGAATGGTACTGTAGATACTGTAGGAGTCAGAATGGTACTGTACTTACTGTATGAGTCAGAATGGTACTGTACTTACTGTATGAGTCAGAATGGTACTGTACTTACTGTAGGAGTCAGAATGGTGCTGTAGATACTGTAGGAGTCAGAATGGTACTGTACTTACTGTATGAGTCAGAATGGTACTGTACTTACTGTATGAGTCAGAATGGTACTGTACTTACTGTATGAGTCAGAATGGTACTGTACTTACTGTATGAGTCAGAATGGTGCTGTAGATACTGTAGGAGTCAGAATGGTACTGTATTTACTGTATGAGTCAGAATGGTACTGTACTTACTGTATGAGTCAGAATGGTACTGTATTTACTGTATGAGTCAGAATGGTGCTGTATTTACTGTATGAGTCAGAATGGTGCTGTAGATACTGTAGGAGTCAGAATGGTACTGTACTTACTGTAGGAGTCAGAATGGTACTGTACTTACTGTATGAGTCAGAATGGTGCTGTACTTACTGTAGGAGTCAGAATGGTGCTGTATTTACTGTATGAGTCAGAATGGTGCTGTATTTACTGTAGGAGTCAGAATGGTGCTGTATTTACTGTAGGAGTCAGAATGGTACTGTACTTACTGTAGGAGTCAGAATGGTACTGTACTTACTGTATGAGTCAGAATGGTGCTGTACTTACTGTAGGAGTCAGAATGGTGCTGTATTTACTGTATGAGTCAGAATGGTGCTGTATTTACTGTATGAGTCAGAATGGTGCTGTATTTACTGTATGAGTCAGAATGGTACTGTAGATACTGTATGAGTCAGAATGGTACTGTAGATACTGTAGGAGTCAGAATGGTGCTGTACTTACTGTATGAGTCAGAATGGTACTGTAGATACTGTAGGAGTCAGAATGGTGCTGTACTTACTGTATGAGTCAGAATGGTGCTGTAGATACTGTATGAGTCAGAATGGTGCTGTAGATACTGTAGGAGTCAGAATGGTGCTGTATTTACTGTATGAGTCAGAATGGTACTGTACTTACTGTATGAGTCAGAATGGTGCTGTACTTACTGTATGAGTCAGAATGGTACTGTACTTACTGTAGGAGTCAGAATGGTGCTGTATTTACTGTATGAGTCAGAATGGTGCTGTATTTACTGTATGAGTCAGAATGGTACTGTACTTACTGTATGAGTCAGAATGGTGCTGTATTTACTGTATGAGTCAGAATGGTACTGTAGATACTGTAGGAGTCAGAATGGTGCTGTATTTACTGTATGAGTCAGAATGGTGCTGTACTTACTGTATGAGTCAGAATGGTACTGTAGATACTGTAGGAGTCAGAATGGTGCTGTATTTACTGTATGAGTCAGAATGGTGCTGTACTTACTGTATGAGTCAGAATGGTACTGTACTTACTGTAGGAGTCAGAATGGTGCTGTATTTACTGTATGAGTCAGAATGGTGCTGTATTTACTGTATGAGTCAGAATGGTACTGTACTTACTGTATGAGTCAGAATGGTACTGTATTTACTGTATGAGTCAGAATGGTACTGTAGATACTGTAGGAGTCAGAATGGTACTGTACTTACTGTAGGAGTCAGAATGGTACTGTACTTACTGTATGAGTCAGAATGGTGCTGTAGATACTGTATGAGTCAGAATGGTGCTGTACTTACTGTATGAGTCAGAATGGTACTGTAGATACTGTATGAGTCAGAATGGTGCTGTATTTACTGTATGAGTCAGAATGGTACTGTAGATACTGTAGGAGTCAGAATGGTGCTGTACTTACTGTATGAGTCAGAATGGTGCTGTACTTACTGTATGAGTCAGAATGGTGCTGTACTTACTGTATGAGTCAGAATGGTGCTGTACTTACTGTAGGAGTCAGAATGGTACTGTAGATACTGTATGAGTCAGAATGGTACTGTAGATACTGTATGAGTCAGAATGGTACTGTAGATACTGTAGGAGTCAGAATGGTACTGTACTTACTGTATGAGTCAGAATGGTGCTGTAGATATTGTAGGAGTCAGAATGGTGCTGTACTTACTGTATGAGTCAGAATGGTGCTGTATTTACTGTATGAGTCAGAATGGTGCTGTAGATACTGTATGAGTCAGAATGGTACTGTAGATACTGTAGGAGTCAGAATGGTACTGTAGATACTGTAGGAGTCAGAATGGTGCTGTACTTACTGTATGAGTCAGAATGGTGCTGTATTTACTGTATGAGTCAGAATGGTGCTGTAGATACTGTATGAGTCAGAATGGTACTGTAGATACTGTAGGAGTCAGAATGGTACTGTAGATACTGTAGGAGTCAGAATGGTGCTGTAGATACTGTAGGAGTCAGAATGGTACTGTAGATACTGTAGGAGTCAGAATGGTACTGTACTTACTGTAGGAGTCAGAATGGTGCTGTAGATACTGTAGGAGTCAGAATGGTGCTGTATTTACTGTATGAGTCAGAATGGTACTGTACTTACTGTATGAGTCAGAATGGTGCTGTAGATACTGTAGGAGTCAGAATGGTACTGTACTTACTGTAGGAGTCAGAATGGTGCTGTAGATACTGTAGGAGTCAGAATGGTGCTGTACTTACTGTATGAGTCAGAATGGTACTGTACTTACTGTATGAGTCAGAATGGTACTGTACTTACTGTAGGAGTCAGAATGGTACTGTATTTACTGTAGGAGTCAGAATGGTGCTGTACTTACTGTATGAGTCAGAATGGTACTGTAGATACTGTATGAGTCAGAATGGTGATGTAGATACTGTAGGGGTCAGAATGGTACTGTACTTACTGTAGGAGTCAGAATGGTACTGTAGATACTGTAGGAGTCAGAATGGTGCTGTAGATACTGTAGGAGTCAGAATGGTGCTGTAGATACTGTAGGAGTCAGAATGGTACTGTACTTACTGTAGGAGTCAGAATGGTACTGTACTTACTGTAGGAGTCAGAATGGTACTGTACTTACTGTAGGAGTCAGAATGGTGCTGTATTTACTGTAGGAGTCAGAATGGTGCTGTACTTACTGTATGAGTCAGAATGGTGCTGTAGATACTGTATGAGTCAGAATGGTACTGTACTTACTGTATGAGTCAGAATGGTGCTGTACTTACTGTAGGAGTCAGAATGGTGCTGTATTTACTGTAGGAGTCAGAATGGTGCTGTACTTACTGTATGAGTCAGAATGGTGCTGTGGATACTGTAGGAGTCAGAATGGTGCTGTATTTACTGTATGAGTCAGAATGGTGCTGTACTTACTGTATGAGTCAGAATGGTGCTGTAGATACTGTAGGAGTCAGAATGGTGCTGTATTTACTGTAGGAGTCAGAATGGTGCTGTATTTACTGTATGAGTCAGAATGGTGCTGTAGATACTGTATGAGTCAGAATGGTACTGTACTTACTGTATGAGTCAGAATGGTACTGTACTTACTGTATGAGTCAGAATGGTGCTGTACTTACTGTATGAGTCAGAATGGTACTGTATTTACTGTATGAGTCAGAATGGTACTGTACTTACTGTATGAGTCAGAATGGTGCTGTATATACTGTAGGAGTCAGAATGGTGCTGTAGATACTGTAGGAGTCAGAATGGTGCTGTACTTACTGTATGAGTCAGAATGGTACTGTAGATACTGTAGGAGTCAGAATGGTGCTGTAGATACTGTAGGAGTCAGAATGGTGCTGCACTTACTGTATGAGTCAGAATGGTACTGTAGATACTGTAGGAGTCAGAATGGTGCTGTACTTACTGTATGAATCAGAATGGTACTGTACTTACTGTATGAGTCAGAATGGTGCTGTAGATACTGTATGAGTCAGAATGGTGCTGTACTTACTGTATGAGTCAGAGTGGTGCTGTAGATACTGTAGGAGTCAGAATGGTGCTGTAGATACTGTAGGAGTCAGAATGGTACTGTACTTACTGTATGAGTCAGAATGGTACTGTATTTACTGTAGGAGTCAGAATGGTGCTGTATTTACTGTATGAGTCAGAATGGTACTGTATTTACTGTAGGGAGTCAGAATGGTACTGTATTTACTGTAGGAGTCAGAATGGTGCTGTATTTACTGTATGAGTCAGAATGGTACTGTACTTACTGTAGGGAGTCAGAATGGTGCTGTATTTACTGTATGAGTCAGAATGGTGCTGTATTTACTGTATCAGTCAGAATGGTGCTGTAGATACTGTAGGAGTCAGAATGGTGCTGTAGATACTGTATGAGTCAGAATGGTACTGTACTTACTGTAGGAGTCAGAATGGTGCTGTAGATACTGTATGAGTCAGAATGGTGCTGTAGATACTGTAGGAGTCAGAATGGTACTGTAGATACTGTAGGAGTCAGAATGGTACTGTACTTACTGTATGAGTCAGAATGGTACTGTATTTACTGTAGGGAGTCAGAATGGTGCTGTATTTACTGTATGAGTCAGAATGGTGCTGTAGATACTGTATGAGTCAGAATGGTGCTGTACTTACTGTATGAGTCAGAATGGTGCTGTAGATACTGTAGGAGTCAGAATGGTACTGTAGATACTGTAGGAGTCAGAATGGTGCTGTACTTACTGTATGAGTCAGAATGGTACTGTATTTACTGTAGGAGTCAGAATAGTGCTGTATTTACTGTATGAGTCAGAATGGTGCTGTACTTACTGTATGAGTCAGAATGGTACTGTAGATACTGTATGAGTCAGAATGGTGCTGTACTTACTGTATGAGTCAGAATGGTGCTGTAGATACTGTATGAGTCAGAATGGTGCTGTACTTACTGTATGAGTCAGAATGGTACTGTAGATACTGTATGAGTCAGAATGGTGCTGTACTTACTGTATGAGTCAGAATGGTGCTGTAGATACTGTAGGAGTCAGAATGGTGCTGTACTTACTGTATGAGTCAGAATGGTACTGTATTTACTGTAGGAGTCAGAATGGTGCTGTATTTACTGTATGAGTCAGAATGGTACTGTAGATACTGTATGAGTCAGAATGGTGCTGTACTTACTGTATGAGTCAGAATGGTACTGTATTTACTGTAGGAGTCAGAATGGTGCTGTATTTACTGTATGAGTCAGAATGGTACTGTAGATACTGTAGGAGTCAGAATGGTGCTGTACTTACTGTATGAGTCAGAATGGTGCTGTATTTACTGTATGAGTCAGAATGGTACTGTAGATACTGTATGAGTCAGAATGGTGCTGTACTTACTGTATGAGTCAGAATGGTACTGTATTTACTGTAGGAGTCAGAATGGTGCTGTATTTACTGTATGAGTCAGAATGGTACTGTAGATACTGTAGGAGTCAGAATGGTGCTGTATTTACTGTATGAGTCAGAATGGTGCTGTAGACTTAATGGTAATGTAGTTGTACTGACATTAAAGTGTGCATTTCAAGATTTAACCTAAACTAAACTCCCCTCTCTTTCTATATCTGACAGTTCTTCATTGTCCTGCTGATAATCCTCCTCGCAGAGCTGATCTTGCTTATCCTCTTCTTTGTGTACTCTGATAAGGTAAGACCCCCCTCCCGTATTATGTCTGAATGTTATATCTCATACATATGTTCTCGTACCAGTCATCATCCTACAGCTTACACCTCACAGGAGCTCACCCAGCCATAGGCTATTATTGAAGCGCGTTGTACTGTTATATGAGAGCTATTCAACCCAGACCTTGGGAAGGAAATGGTATTGGTTCTGCATATTTTGTTCGTATTACTCTTTTTCAATATGTTCTACTCAGGAGTATGTACACATTATACACAAGTGCATGCACACACACACACACACACACACACACACACACACACACACACACACACACACACACACACACACACACACACACACACACACACACACACACACACACACACACACACACACACACACACACACACACACACACACACACACACAAAGCAATAAAATTTGTAATATATAACTCCAGTTCGGTGGCTGAGTGTCCCCATACATTCCCTTGTCTCTCAGCCACAGAGGTTAAGTGTCTATACCCTGCAAATTACCTCAGGGGTCGAAGGTCAGACCTCACAATGCAGCACAATCCCCACCAGTTGGCTCCTTGTAATTGGCCCTTAACTCTGTGTGTTGTGTGTTTGTGTGCGTGTGTATATGTGTGTGTTGTGTCCCAAGCTTTAGATCAGCAATTCCCATGACCTCTACGTGTCCAGGCCAGGAGTATGTGTGTATGTGCCGGTGTAGTTGGTGTGTGTGTGAGGGTGTAGTTAGCTGAAGACGCATGACAGAATGTAAAGCTCAGATTATTGACAGCTGTGGGAGGGGCCGGACGGAATTCCATCGGTCCAGAGCCGAGGTTCAGTCAGATCATTGGTCCAGAGCCGAGGTTCAGTCAGATCATTGGTCCAGAGCCGAGGTTCAGTCAGATCATTGGTCCAGAGCCGAGGTTCAGTCAGATCATTGGTCCAGAGCCGAGGTTCAATCAGATCATTGGTCCAGAGCCGAGGTTCAGTCAGATCATTGGTCCAGAGCCGAGGTTCAGTCAGATCATTGGTCCAGAGCCGAGGTTCAGTCAGATCATTGGTCCAGAGCCGAGGTTCAGTCAGATCATTGGTCCAGAGCCGAGGTTCAGTCAGATCATTGGTCCAGAGCCAAGGTTCAGTCAAATCATTCCGCAAACATCTTCCTAGACGCTCCTGCCGAGCTGCCGGCAGATGACGAATGTTTCTGTCTGCAGTGAGCTGGGAATGATGAGTTCCGTCTCCTCTCTCAAGGACATGGTGTTGTTGACTCCGTCTATTTAGATATTCAAAGTATTTCCCCTCTCCTCCGGGGAGGGGACGTCGGCTAATCCCCCCCCCCCATCCCCCTCTCTTTGTTCTCAGGTTATTGCTCAAACCCTGTCTCTCAAGCAGATAAAGGAATTCATTTAGCAGCCGATCCATTTTGAGATTCGGATCAGTCTCGCAGGCTCATCCTGTCAGGGGGTAAATATGTTGCATTATCTCCCCTCGAAATTACCGGCTTAAACTTCCCTAAAAGCCCCCGAATGCGGAGTCTTCCGATGGAATCCTAATGTGGAGCTACTTGACTTCACCTGCAGAGAGATAGCCCGGGTGGGTCTGATACCCGCCTGCATATGAATGAATATGAGTGTTGCTTTTGACGGCGTTCGTGGGTTTTTGCCGGGAGAGAGAGAGCGTTCCCCGTCACCAGTCGCTGTATTTCATGAGCCCGCCGCCTTCCCCCAGATTAGAAAGTGTTTATCCTAAAGCTCAGACGTAATGGGAAATGAAACCGATAACAGTGATCGCCCCGGAAATGAATCACCCTTTATTGGTCCTCGGATGTCATTGGAATGCAGGAAGCCGTTACGGCAAATTGCGTGTTATTGGATGTGGCGTCTTCTCCTGAATGAGAACTCCTGTATATTTAAGGAGGGAAACGTGGCGATTTTATTATTCCGCTGCTGCGTTGTTATGGAACCCGGGAGATTAGAGCGAGGGATGCTTCCATTTCTATCTTGCCACAAACGTATTGCTTTCTTCTTTCTTTTTTTTTGTGTCTTCTCTGCTGCTGTCTCGCTCCAGTGAGATCTGCTGTGCTGTGTGCGGTTCTTCCCCTGTGTCCCCTACTAGTGCCACAATCAGAAGAATCACTAATTCATCACTCCCATGTGATCTTATAATCACAAGGCATTTATTAACCAGTCTGGAAGATATACAACACTTGGCAGCTTTTTACAAAGTCACATCAACAGAACCCTGCGAAAAATAGACTACAATCCAATACAGAGAAATATGTGTAACATGCCAGAAATCACAGCAAAGTGATTTGATTAGCTGCATCTTTAACACATGGGATCATGTTAGATCTCTCTAATGGAAAGACATTGATTATATATCTCATTCAGTGTCCCCAAAGCTGATGATCTAAGTCAAAAAGTGATATCGGCAGGACAGGATCTGTGAAATGGATGAAACCGGAGTCATCATTAAGTCATGAGTGATGCTCCTGTGTGAACTCTGGTCCCGCCGGATGACAAGCTGCTCTCACGCTGTGGAGAGAGGAGAGGAACACATCTACCTGATGACAAGCTGCTCTCACGCTGTGGAGAGAGGAGAGGAACACATCTACCTGATGACAAGCTGCTCTCACGCTGTGGAGAGAGGAGAGGAACACATCTACCTGATGACAAGCTGCTCTCACGCTGTGGAGAGAGGAGAGGAACACATCTACCTGATGACAAGCTGCTCTCACGCTGTGGAGAGAGGAGAGGAACACATCTACCTGATGGGAGGAAAACTCTATCTCACATATTTTTCTCTCTGCTCTAGATGTATCTCTCCCACATATCCCTTTTCACATCGCCTTCCCCCCACCCTCCATCGCTCAACTTCCATGTTAGTGCAGCTGTTGATCTTTCAATCTCTCTCTCTCTCTCTCTCTCTCTCTCTCTCTCTCTCTCTCTCTCTCTCTCTCTCTCTCTCTCTCTCTCTCTCTCTCTCTCTCTCTCTCTATCTCTCTCTCTCTCTCTCTCTCTCTCTCTCTCTCTCTCTCTCTCTTTCTCTCTGCCACCTCTCCCTACAGTTGGTATGTTCCCTCCAGGTGTGACTCAAGTCCCCCCTCCTCTCTCTCCTTGGTGCCGTGGTTCCTTCAGCTGCAGTTTGATTAAATGCAGTATAGTGGCAGTACAATAACACAGGCTGGCCCTGCGGTGACCCGCCATCTGACTACAGCAGATGGCTGGTCTGCGGACCAGATTACAGCTATCCATCTTTAGCACCGTGACCTCATTCTAGTGCTGCTGCCGACCCCAGTGACAGGCATCAGGGCGGGGCGTCAGGGCGGAGCGTCAGGGCGGGGTGTCAGGGCGGGGCATCAGGGCGGAGTGTCAGGGCGGGGGTGTCAGGGCGGAGCGTCAGGGCGGAGCGTCAGGGCGGGGTGTCAGGGCGGGGCGTCAGGGCGGGGTGTCAGGGCGGAGCGTCAGGGCGGGGTGTCAGGGCGGGGGTGTCAGGGCGGAGCGTCAGGGCGGGGTGTCAGGGCGGGGCGTCAGGGCGGGGGTGTCAGGGCGGGGCGTCAGGGCGTGGTCTAGACGTGGTTGTGTTTGTGAACACATCCCAGGTGTGTGGGGGCTGGCGGCAGTGACATGGGGGGGTAAGTGTTATGAATGTGGCCATTTTAATACAGATATTGTATGTGCATATGACGATTGATATAGAATATTCCATTTAATGTATGCTGGCAGGGAAGCACTAGAGGGCCATTTCAGAGGAGATGGATGGAGGGAGGGAGGTACGGTGCGAAGGGAAGAGGATATAGAAGGGGAGTGATTGATGTAAAGGTAGTACTGGTTGAAGGAGGGATTGGGTGAGAGAAGAGGAGAGGAGAGCAAGGAAGGATTGGGTGTGATGAGGTAGGAGGAAGGAAGGACTGGGTGAGAGAAGTGGAGAGGAGAGGAGAAGATGGAATGATTAGGTCTGATGAGAAAGGAGGAATGAAGGAAGGAAGAAAGGATAAAAAGGAGAGCAGGAGAGAAGAGGTGAGAGCAGAGAGTGTGATGGAGGTAAGGAAGTAAGGGCATCCATCAAACAGAGTAGGAGGTTCTCTGATGTGTGTGTGTGTGTGTGTGTGTGTGTGTGTGTGTGTGTGTGTGTGTGTGTGTGTGTGTGTGTGTGTGTGTGTGTGTGTGTGTGTGTGTGTGTGTGTGTGTGTGTGTGTGTGTGTGTGTGTGTGTGTGTGTGTGTGTGTGTGTGTGTGTGTGTGCGAGCGTGCGTGCAATCACAGTTGCAGACATAAAAACATATGACAATCTACATAATTGTATCCATCAATATTCGTCATCATAGGGTTAATACAAGGAATACAAAATCAAAACATCTGCAGCCAGATGTGCCTCCAAGTCATTAATGATGCATCCAATGAGACCAGCTGCCGAACATTCAGATCACTTTGCCCCAATTTAGTACGGGCTTTAGGGACAGATAGTAGGAAGTCCTGGGAGCAAAGACAATAACTTCCCCTACCTTTCTGAACGATGTAGATGTATGATGGAAGAAAACCAAGAATAGCCCTAGAAATAAAATAGAAATAGATTCAAATAGATTAGATTCAAATGTATGAGTGCGAGTATATATATAAATGAGTACTACTGAGTAATAATGATACTGTAATCTGATGTATTTATAGTGTTACAGTATTATTATGTACAGCGATACAGGTATATACACTATGGTAGTAAGCCATACTGGCCAGTGGTATAACTAGTAAGAGTAGGTAAGGGATATATATATAGATATAGTTATAGTATATACAGGTATGTAAAAGGGATTACAATATACAGTATGCAGGTATATTCAGACAGGTGTGAATAAATAAATAAATATAAATAAATAAGGTGTGAATAAATAAATAAATAAATATATATATATATATTAGGGCTGTCAAAGTGAATGCTTTAATTTTGGAGTGAACATTTTTCAACATTCTGAACTTTCAGCAGTATCTTTGCTTGTTCTTTTTTTGCATTGACTCATGCACCTTTTTGAAAATCATCTGACATGAAGATGGAACACATTTTTGTTGTTAATATGATTTATATTACTGGTAGTTCATACAAGACATTATCGTCCTCTAAGCCAATCTGCACTTTAACATAGGCCTGGGTTGTTTTTATTTCTGTTAGCGCCGCGGATATAAGAAAAAGGTCTTTAAAGCTGAGTCAATGTCGATGGTTTTGTTGAACATTTGTATTTCACAGGAGAGAAACTGTATTAAAATATCAAAAAGAAAGCTATTATCTTTTAATCTAAATATACTTTCTTTGTGTTGATTCTACATTCATTCCATGATTTTACTCAAGTAAATATCTGTTACAAGCTTCGGTCTTAAGTAGAAAAATGTGATTAATTGTGATTAATTTATTGATAAATCAAACTAGATGAATCTAGATTAAATACAGAAAGTTGTGCAATTAATTAGTAAAAAAAAATTATCTATTGACAGCACTAATATAATATATATATATATATATATATATATATATACAATCAATATAAAGATATATACAGTATAAAAGGCAGACCATCCAACCCAAGCATACAAAGAGCAATGGAGGTTTTTGTATGTTAGACAATGATGCATGGAGGGGCAGGGATGGAAGGATGGAGGAGGATGAGGAGGAGGAGGAGGAGGGTTGGGGGGGTGTGGGGGGCAAGACAGTCCCGTCCCACTTCAGTAGAGACAGTGCCAGTAAGACACTACCACCACCACCACCATCACAACATCATTGTCATTTGGCTCCAGCCGCGTGTCTCTCTCTCAACACTGCTGGACTGAGAGAATTACGCCAGCTCCCCTGACATGCATTATTTATCCTCCGCCCTGCTGCCCGGGCCTGGGGCCAGCCATCACTGACCTGTGGTGAAACTATAGGGGAGTAGAGGGGCCGTGTTAATGATCTGTAGTTTTATGCACTCTGGCTCTTAACACAATCTGCGCCAGAAACTAGTTAACTCGTTATTGCCCGCCATGCGTTCAGCGCCAGAAACGAGTTAACTCGTTTTTGGGATTGTTATTTCGTGTATTCGCTATATCTATTCATAATTCATAGCTGCAGCCTCTGGTATACCCTTCAGACCCTGTGTGAGCTGGCAGATGGTCAACACCGCCCTCTAGTGCCATGCGGAGCTATTGCATCTCATTGGAAATGGGGTGGTGTGTTTTAGGAGCCGATCTGAGCCGGCGGGTGGGGTTTAAATACTCAGGCGAGCCAGTTCTTGTTACGATTATGCTTCTTCTTCATGGTGAACCCAGGTGGCAGAGTGAATATAGATGAGACAGGAGTCGACGTGGTGACGATAACAGTTTACTTTACAAGACAGGAACAATACACGACTGACAAACATAGGTAACATTTAACAATGAACCCGCAAGGGACTGCTGGCCCACAACACCTAATATACAGACACTGATAGACACAGAGGGTAATTACAAACAGGACACAGGTGTGGTAGACATAAACAACAGAACACAGAGCACACTGGGAAAACAATAACAATTAAACAACCAGACTAAAACATATTTACAAAACACAGACAGGGGAACACAAGTCTAACAAAGTGGAGACAACAATGACAACACAGACAATAAACATAATAAACATAACTGGCAGTAAATAATAAAAAGCTGGTGTGTGAGCTGATGCCAGATCTGCATCAGCCCACCGGTTGGCAATGTTATGTTATGAGGGTTATTGATGGGGGGTTGTAAATGTCTGGGTCCTGGACCAACCGAACCGGGCGGAGGGTTGCCGGCTGGTCCCACAGGACCGGGGGAAGTGTTACAGTTCTATACAACGATGGCATCGAACAGTAACCCCGCCCGCCCGCCCATATGTAACGGTCGGTAGTGTGGTACGGACCTCCACAAGCAGTATTTGGAATGGCGATCAGATAATTGGATTATTTCTTTTGCATTACATCAGATACAAGGTAAGAACACTATATATACATTTGATTGTTGATCTGATATTTATTTCTACCGCGATCACAGCTATCTGTGTGGACCATGTTGTGCTTATTACTGTTGACTGCGGTGGGGGGGACGGTCATTTCATGTATGCACAACGAGATATAATAATGATAATCTAGCGTTGATTTCAGGAAAAATCTTCTTTTTCCTGGAATTACTCAAAAGCACCCAAACCACGGAAATGTACGGATGAAAAGACAATCTGTTTTGGGCATGTTGACTGGAAGCAACTCACTGACAGTCGACGGCATTATTAGACCCATAGATATAATATAAGATATATTTTAAGCACTCGCAAATGTTGCAGTCTAAAACTATATCCATTGAATAAAGACCTGGCGATGAAGGGGGATGAGCGCCCCCTGCTGCTGGCGGTCAGACCTGGGCATTGTACGGCCCGTGGGCCGTATATGGCCCGCGGGATGATTCTGACCGGCCCGTGAAAGATTACATGATAATAAAAAAATAATAATAATTATTATATATATATATATTTTTTTTTTTACTTTTTTATTTTCATGTCAACGTTCACACGCACAATATACGCTTACCTAGGATTTGACTTGATTCAACAACAAAGCAGTCGGGGCAAGCCGAAAACGGTCGAAAGTGTGGTTATTTGAAGTTTGGATTTCTTTTTTCACAACTGAGGTACTGTAGGTAGATAAAACATTTTGAGACTAAAGTACAGAAAAAAGGTACCGTTGGGTACCGATATCGATTCACAGGTACCGGTACCATATCGGTTCAAATGTGAACGGTACCCATCCCTACTGAACACACAACTGCAGGGCAAGGGCATTTTTGCTCATGAAATGCATAGCCATGTGAAAGCCTTCATGACAAAGTTGCAATTAATTTCAAGGCAACTAGGCAGCAACAATCTCAAACACATGAAAACCCTGAAAGAAGTCAAACCATCAGCTGATCACCGGCACAGGTACTCATCCATGTTGGGAGCACTGCATGATGAATTTTCAAGGCGTTTTCAAGATTTCAAAAAGGTTGAGGATGAAATGCAGCTGGTTTCCTCTCCATTTACCTGCAGTGTTGATAGTGCACCCACTGATGTTCAGCTTGAACTCATTGACCTGCAGTCTGATTCACTACTGAAAGAGCACTTTAAGTCAGCATCACTGCTAGAGTTCTACTCTGCTCTCAAGGAGGAGAACTTTCCAAACATGAGGAGACATGCTCAGAAGATGTTGGTTCTCTTTGGATCCATCTATATGTGAACAGATATTCTCAGTCATGACGTTTACTAGGCCTGCCGCGATAAGCAATAAATCGATTAATTGCCGCGATAATTAAAATGAATGCAATGATTTTGACGGGCGCGATTAATTGCTACTGTATTTGCGCGTTTGTTTGAGGCGGAACCAGTGCCCCTTCTCAGTCACTGTCCGTGTTGGGAGGCGGGCCGCTGGCTTTACTACAGAGCACAGCACAGGAGCTCCGTGGGGCTAACGTTACCCCTCATTGTGTCTATTCTACTAGCATTAACGTTACTCATACAAACAATCAATAGCGAGTTATATTGATCACGCTATGTACGATAGCCATGCTAAAACGCTAGCACAACATTAGCACCTAACCTAACAACAAGCCTTAACAAGTCAGCGATCTTTTTGCGAGACTAAACTCTCCGCTCGGTGGCAAATTGTGTTGATGTCGGTTTTGTTTAATCAATAAATGAGGCAGAATACAGTGACTGTATCCTTTGTTTATTGCACTTGTGCCTGCTGCAAACATAATGATTATGAAATCCTATGCGAGACATTAAAGATAGCGGCGTTCTGTTTTCGTTCAGACTCCCTCAGACTATCCAACGAGTGACACTCTATTCTGACCAATCAGTGGTCTGCAGTGTTTCACGTGACTTTTCTGGTACCACTTCTACCAATAAGATGCATGCATCTCACTCGCTTGGAACCACGACAGAGCAGGGACTAAAAAAGTACCTGATAATTACAACAATACTTCCGGTCCGGTCGGTGGGCTTCAAAATAAAAGTCTAAAACACCGGAAAAGACGGAGCGGTGGGCTTCAAAATAAAAGTTTTGGAAAATAAATTTCTCAAAAAAAAAATTCTCTAACCGGTCGCAATAATATCGCTTATCGCGATATTTTCGGGGGCAATTAATCGCCCAGCAAAATGTGTTATCGTGGCAGGCCTAACGTTTACCAAGTTCAGGTACAGATCCTCTCTCACTGATGAACATCTGGCAGCTGTGCTTCGCATCTCCACCTCAGACATGCAACCTGACTTTGATGGACTTGTTAAAGCTCAACAGAGACTGGATTTATCACACTGAATGAAAAAAAAAAAAGAGCTGAAGAACACTAAAATGTGGAAATATAACAAGTGAAATGGGACACTTGATATTTTTTTTTCTTTTTTTTGCACAGTTCTGAAAATATTAAATGTTTAATATAGGCATGTAAAGTAAAAAAGGCTACTGGGACACTTTTCTTTACACAGTTCAGTGACATGTCTTGTTTATTTTGGCTATAAGATGATGTGATGTCTTTAGAAAGCTAAGAAAATCCTTGTTTCAATAGTATATGAAACTCAAAATAATAACTTTATTTGTATAGCACTTTTTCATACATGCCTTTGTTATTAATGTTTCACATTTTGTTTATCATTTTGGAAATAAATTCTATTTGAATAAATGATATTTTTGAAAGCTAACCTCACCTTTTAATTGCCAAATAATAACATACACTCTTACCAGGGGTCAAAACAATGCCATTTACTGCTTTTTATATAGAAATAAAATGTATATTATGCATAATTGAGTTTGGAATTTTGGCCCGGCCCGGCCCTCCAACATATTTTCAGTTGCTCATTCGGCCCCCCAGGAAAAATAATTGCCCACCCCTGTGTTAAAGGCTTGGTTTCTCCCTATTTTATGTTAGTCTGCTGTATTGTGCATGCTGGGGCTCACTAATGTGAATGTCTGTACCTGAGCGATGAAGTCACATGATTGGGCCGCTAGACAGACACACACACACACACACACACACACACACACACACACACACGCACGCACGCACGCACGCGCGCACACACACACAGAGCTGATGGCGTTCTCTCTAAAAACAGCAGCGTTGTGGCGGTTGATCAGACGCCTCTGTGCAACAGAGATTCATGTGACCTGTGACACAGCCTGCAACTTGGGAGAATGTTTGGCCAGTTAGAATCTAATGTTTGGCCAGTTAGAGTCTAATGTTTGGCCAGTTAGAGTCTAATGTTTGGACAGTTAGACGTCTAATGTTTGGCCAGTTAGAGTCTAATGTTTGGCCAGTTAGAGTCTAATGTTTGGCCAGTTAGAGTCTAATATTTGGCCAGTTAGATGTCTAATGTTTGGCCAGATAGAGTCTAATGTTTGGCCAGTTAGAGTCTAATGTTTGGCCAGTTAGAGTCTAATGTTTGGCCAGTTAGAGTCTAATGTTTGGGAAGTTAGACATCTAATGTTTGGCCAGTTAGAGTCTAATGTTTGGGAAGTTAGACATCTAATGTTTGGCCAGTTGAAGGACTCCCCTGCTCTGATCTAGCGCAAATAAGGTTTGCATCATCTGTAACACTGCCCCCTGCTGGTCCAGCCAATAGGAATAGGCTGCTATATCCCATGGAGCTTGGATCACACGGAGCACAGTCGACAGATGCGGAGTGAGGTTGCTGCACGTTCATCTTCTCCTACATTAACTTTGGTATGTCTTTGTGGGCAGGATTTGGTTGCTCTCTCTAGTGAATTTTCACCGCCGGCGTTCTAACTTTCATGTTCTTTCCCAAATCTCCCACAATCAATGATTGAGAGAAAATGGGTACATTTCTCCTCGGAAGTGATATCTTGTTTAAACCTGCTTTATAGTTGGCATGCATACATTCAATTTGTTCAAAGCACTGTATGCTTTTGAAAAGACGAGAGTGATCGATACTGATTACTTACTGCGCTAATAGTGCTCACGTGAGGAGCCTGGGAGCTCGTACAGTATGAAGATGCAAGCGATGAAATAGAACAGATACAAAACACGTGAATATTATATCAAAGTGAAGCTCCACTTTAACCCCTCTCTCAGGTGTGTGCTTTAAACCCTTTCTCGGGTGTCTGCTTTAACCCCTCTCTCAGGTGTCTGCTTTAACCCCTCTCCCAGGTGTCTGCTGTAACCCCTCTCTCAGGTGTCTGCTTTAAACCCTTTCTCAGGTGTCTGCTTTAACCCCTCTCTCAGGTGTCTGCTTTAACCCCTCTCCCAGGTGTCTGCTGTAACCCCTCTCTCAGGTGTCTGCTTTAAACCCTTTCTCAGGTGTGTGCTTTAACCCCTCTCTCATGTGTCTGCTTTAACCCCTCTCCCAGGTGTCTGCTTTAACCCCTCTCTCAGGTGTCTGCTTTAACCCCTCTCTCAGGTGTCTGCTTTAACCCCTCTCCCAGGTGTCTGCTTTAACCCCTCTCTCAGGTGTCTGCTTTAAACCCCTCTCTCAGGTGTGTGCTTTAAACCCTTTCTCGGGTGTCTGCTTTAACCCCTCTCTCAGGTGTCTGCTTTAACCCCTCTCCCAGGTGTCTGCTGTAACCCCTCTCTCAGGTGTCTGCTTTAAACCCTTTCTCAAGTGTCTGCTTTAACCCCTCTCTCAGGTGTCTGCTTTAACCCCTCTCCCAGGTGTCTGCTTTAACCCCTCTCTCAGGTGTCTGCTTTAACCCCTCTCCCAGGTGTCTGCTTTAACCCCTCTCTCAGGTGTCTGCTTTAACCCCTCTCTCAGGTGTCTGCTTTAACCCCTCTCCCAGGTGTCTGCTTTAACCCCTCTCTCAGGTGTCTGCTTTAAACCCCTCTCTCAGGTGTCTGCTTTAACCCCTCTCTCAGGTGTCTGCTTTAACCCCTCTCTCAGGTGTGTGCTTTAAGTTTAACCCCTCTCTCAGGTGTGTGCTTTAACCCCTTTCTCAGGTGTCTGATTTAAACCCCTCTCTCAGGTGTCTGTTTTAACCCCTCTCTCAGGTGTCTGTTTTAACCCCTCTCTCAGGTGTCTGCTTTAACCCCTCTCCCAGGTGTCTGCTTTAAATCCCTCTCTCAGGTGTCTGCTTTAACCCCTCTCCCAGGTGTCTGCTTTAACCCCTCTCCCAGGTGTCTGCTTTAACCCCTCTCTCAGGTGTGTGCTTTAACCCCTCTCTCAGGTGTCTGCTTTAACCCCTCTCCCAGGTGTCTGCTTTAACCCCTCTCTCAGGTGTGTGCTTTAACCCCTCTCTCAGGTGTGTGCATTCCACTTCATCAGAATTCTATCTTCAAAGTCTAGAAGTCTCGAGGCTGGTTCAACGCGTTGTGGTTGCTCTCCGTCCCTCGTCGGTGAGACGAACAGACAAACCGTATCTGATGACTGTGGCAGGGAGGGCAAATGCGATGAGTAGAAAGGAGAATAGAGAAAAGAGAGGGAGGGAGGGAGGGCTGTGGCAGGGAGGGCAAAAGCGATGAGTAGAAAGGAGAATAGAGAAAAGAGAGGGAGGGAGGGAGGGAGGGAGGGAGAGAGAAAGAGAGAGGGGCATAGGAAGATGAAAGCAGAGCATGTCAGAGAAGAGGACTAACGCTGCGTTCCCATGGATTCAGGCAGACAGTAGCCATCAAACCGGATATAGTTTTAGCGGTCGGAAATGGTCACGGTAGACACAGTTGCAGTCAAAAGTTTAAATATTTAAAAAAGAATTGCAGTACCCTGCGGCAGAATTAACAAGCTGTCCTGCCTTTCCTTTGCTCCGTTTTTTTGTCTGTCGTCCTAAAAGTGCCCTCACTGCCAGATTGTCTGTCTGCATCCATCTGAACACAGCATAAGGAGGAGAAGTGGAAAGAAGCAGAGGGCGGGGCTGTGGGCACCAGTCCAGCCACGTGATTGGCTGCAGCGTTTTTGGGACACAGACTGGAGGAACACCGTCTGTCCGGGGTCCTCAAAGCTCAGCAGGGTCTCACATCATGCCTGTCTTGTCTTGCATGGTACAGGTGGCGCGACGGTGTAGTGGACAGCTCGTCAGTATGCTGTGCACTGGCCTGTGTGTGGAGAGAATGTCAACATGTGTTCTGGGGAACGGGAAGGGTTATAAAAAAGGAGGAACATAACGCTTTCTAGGACCAAATGCATGGTTATCCTTCAGTGAGCATGACTTCAGGTTCAGCACAAAGCTGCATTGTGTTGTCTGGTTATAGCAGGGAGGTTTAGCAAATTTAGCAGTTTATCTCAGTGTATTTTCGGGCCAATGGAGCATATTTTATCTTATTTCACAGATTAACAGGGTTAGTATTTTTTTCTTCTTCTTTCAGACTGGGAATGTGCTCGCTAAGCAGCCAAAGGCTAAGTAAATTGCAGTTTTTCAGTGTAACTGTGTGCAGATTTATACTACGTAATGAAGTAATTAATTATCACAGGATTGTGATAACATTTGAAGATTGTCATTGCGCAAGTATATACCTCGCAGTTCAAGGGATGTGAACGAACTCTACTGTAGATATATGGTACAACGACATCCCGCCTTTGCACACGAGAGTGACCTTGTGTCTTGTGAGAACCTGCCTCATTAGCATTCCCCCGACTAACGTCTGATAAGACAGTTGTTAGCCCTCTTGTCATCAGAGACTAGGCTTAAGAGAACAAGAATGAGAGACAGAGAAAAATGGGGGAATCGATGCCAAAGTCCATCCTAGATCAGGCAGTCGGACAAGTCAGCCAGTCAGCATGTAAGTCAGTCGGACAAACATCCCGCCTCGCCTCCCACAATTCACATCATATAAGCCTGTGTTACCGGAAGGTCACTTGTTTGCATCCCACAGACCAGCAGGAAGTGGATGAATAACTGGGAGACCCATGTTACCGAACGTTAACAGGTTAACAACCAAAAAAAATACCACTTACAGCACCCTTTACTCCCAAGTGCTCCGTTTGAGGACTGTGGTTGTATAATTTGCAAGTCGCAAGTGTGAATGTGTAGAAATGTGTGAAGCAGGAAGAAGAAAAAGCATACATGCTCAGTGAACCAACCCTTGGTAAATAAAGGTTAAAAAACATATATTAAATAGGCCCAAGATAGTGACCGAGATTTGCGACTGAGGGGATGCGCACAAGGGTGACATAAGGTATTACACAATATTATGAGTTTCCTAACTATACTTGGTGTTCTTTGAAGCGTGCTGTAGTGCAGGTACTGTGCATCTATCCGAGTGCTGTTCTAGTGTCACTGTATGTGGCACACCTTTCCTCACTGTACGAAAAAGGACAAATCTGATTCCGTTTAGGGCGGTTTTCACGTTTAGATGGGGAGATAGTGTGAGAAATCCATCTGATCTGTTTTCCTTGTGTGTGAAAGAATGGGTGTTGGAACCAGTAATGTATTCCATTCAGTTATGTGATTAGTAGGAGTTGTGGCCCTTTGGTATTGCTGTCTCTTCTCAATGACCCCCTGGGCCCCTGACACTGATGATATTGAGCCCTGGGTCCTGTTATCTAACAACAACAACACCGTTGGCCCTACACCCTACACCTTACTCTACGTTGACAACAACAACTCCCTCCCACCTTGATTTTCTCACACATTTCCTGAAAATGTTTTAGGAAAAGTCAGTAATTGTTCAGAATTATTGCCATTCTAGAATTAATTTGACCGGCCCAGCTGTTCAGTGTTAAAATGAAATGTCTTATACTTGAATTATTTGCCAGGTCATCTCAGCAGCAGACCCATCAGCTGATTCATATATATTCATATCACCATCCATTATTTATTATTCAATCACTATTACTACTGTCTGATTGAATCCTGCCATTCACTACTGTTATCACTATTACTATGCATTTTGCTCCATGTTCTATTCTCTATTATTATTTCCTATTCTACATGTACCCCCACCCCCATGCTGCTATGACACCTGAATTACCCAAAGGGGATTAATAAAGGAACACTTGAAACACTTGAAACATCCCCAGGCCATCAGGCTGCTAAACGAACAATGAACACAACAACAACCATCAAACGCACATAGCACACACATCCACACGCACACACTCACTTTAAACAAACACACTGTAGCACCCACTCCACACACTTTATAGCACACACCCACTTTAAACAAACACACTGTAGCACCCACTCCCCACACTTTATATTTATTGATGAAGGATTGCACTACAACTCGTACACCTTACTGTAAATTGTACCTAAATTGTACCTCATCCCATTTCTGCTTTGCACTATATAGTACTGTACATTAGTACACTGCATAGTATTGTATATTATATGGTAACTCAGTTACGTCTATTCTGCATCGAACATTGTACATATGTCTATACTGAACACTGTGACCTCATTTTCTACTTCTAAATTACATGCTATACTATGTTATTTGATACTATCTTGTCTAGCACAGTCTCTGGAGCGTAACAGTAAGAAGCATTTTGTATGAAAGTATTCTGTACTTCTGTATGATAACTATTAAAGAAACTTGAAACTTGAAAACACTGTTTGTAAAAGAAATAGGGAGATTTTACCCCACAATAAAGTCAAAGGTAAGCTAATAATATGTGAATTACACCATGTATCTGTCGAAGCACTGCATATACATACAGCAGAATATTTCACAAGAGCTATGATTTAAAAACCTGCAGGGTTACACTTTATGGGGGGAACCAGTAAATCGGACATTATTCCTGTGGCCTAGGCCAGTCCAATCACTATTTATGAATAGGAACGATTCATCCCCCCAAAGCTACCAGAGACAGAGAGCCAGAACAAATCATTGATGCCATACTGATGTACGACGTGGAGCGACACCATAGGTGACTGACGGAAGACTGATGGCCAGCTTATCCAGGCATCAACATGAACATCAAAGCCCTGAGTTGCTAACTCCAAATGTCTTCCCCTGAGAGAGATACAGACAGACAGACATGCAGACACACACACAAACAGTGATAACCCCCCCCCCCCCTTTGAACACAGTGCACAGTGACAGTAAACAAACATGCACCTGGGAGGAATGGTTCCTGCAGTGACTACCTTTGTGACTACCTCAAGTCATGCATCAATTCTCTCTCTCTCTCTCTCTCTCTCTCTCTCTCTCTCTCTCTCTCTCTCTCTCTCTCTCTCTCTCTCTCTCTCTCTCTCTCTCTCTCTCTCTCTCTCTCTCTCTCTCTCTCTCTCTCTCTCTCTCTCTCTCTCTCATCTCCCCCATGATGGATGTGCTGTACTGTATCATTGAGCACAGGGTCTGGTTGGCCCAGCTCAATCTCGGTAATGAGAAGGACGAGATGCTCCTCAGGACTTTGCCAATAATGTGACACATGAGATAATGTTGCTGATGCCCGAGCGGTTTAGTTGAGTCAGCAGGGTCTCACAGAGTACAGTCCTATAGTGTACCATCATACAGAGTAGTCTTGCAGAGTACCATCATATAGAGTACAGTCCTACAGAGTACAGTCATACAGAGTACAGTCATATAGAGTGCAGTCCTACAGAGTACAGTCATATAGAGTACAGTCATATATAGTACAGTCATATAGAGTACAGTCCTACAGAGTACAGTCCTACGGCCTCTTTGCTTGAAATCTCCAGCACTGGGAGGCCATCAAGGGCCTCAATCAAAGAACTTTGTTTTTCTATATCTGGAAAATAGGCTAACTCAACAGAGCTCTGTTTGTATCCGTTCCTTCTGGGGAGAGAAAGTGGGTCAGAGGGTTGCATGATCAACTGCCCTGTTTGTTCCGTTGTCATTTGTCTGCCTCTCGTTAGTAAATCGGGATCATTACATTTAATTTCAAGTCGTAACAAAGACCTTCCACATGTGAAATGGAGGACGGTGCGGAGGAGACTCATTGGTTCTCCGTGCTGCAGTGATTGTGTTACTGTGTGGGGAAGCTGTAACGAGCAAGCGAGCATCACACAAGATGCAGAGAGAGAGGAAGACTGAGGCAGAGATTGATGATGCTTTCTCTTCATCTAATTTTCCTGCATAGAGAGAGATATGACAGGGCCTGGGGTACAACAGCACGCTTACTCACAATCCTCCCTCCACGTCGGCAAAGACACAGAGCGAGAGGGGGAAGAAATGTGATTAGAAATTATACTAATTGCAAGGGTTGAGGTAGCGGACCCAAGTGCAGGACCACGGACAAGCCGGAGACAGATTATGGGGGAACAGTGGTGTATTTATCGATTGACGATACAGGATGACAAAGCAGTGGGAAGACTAATTGACAGGTAACACGATAAAGACTAACACTAGGTACTGGAACACGAGGCAGACTGGACAGAAACAAGAACAGGGAAGGTAACAGGCAGAAACAGACAACTGACTGACTAGAGGACATGACTAAGACACACAGGGGAGGAGGAGCAACGAGAGACAACTGAGGCAGACGAGACACATCAGCACGCATGGGAAAACACTGGGGACACATGCTGGGTCTGCAGGGGAAAACACAAGGAGAGAGAGAGACAAGAAGGAGAGACAGGAGGGAGAGACAAGATGGAGAGACAGGAGGGAGAGACAAGACGGAGAGACAGGAGGGAGAGACAAGAAGGAGAGACAAGAATGAGAGACAGGATGGAGAGACAAGAAGGAGAGACAAGAAGGAGAGACAGGAGGGAGAGACAGGAGGGAGAGACAAGAAGGAGAGACAGGAGGGAGAGACAAGGAGAGACAAGAAGGAGAGACAAGCAGGAGAGACAGGAGGGAGAGACAAGCAGGAGAGACAGGAGGGAGAGACAAGGAGAGACAAGAAGGAGAGACAAGCAGGAGAGACAGGAGGGAGAGACAAACTCAGAAACAGTGAAACTATTCGTATTGCAAAGCTTTTGGAGGATTTTTGAAAAACGGGTTATGCTTGATTCATGTTTACTAAGGCATTTTATTCCTGTGGAAACTTTAATTACTTTGAGAATAAAAAATCTATTTGACTTTTTATGTTTAATTCAGCAAAGCTTTCCAGCACAGGAAACACACTTTTGGAGTGTTTTTGTATTTTGCCAAACCATAAGTTGCTGAACCATTGTAATTAAAGTTTAATCGAATAGCTCCCAACAGGATCAAAGTAATGTTTGGGCTGTGTCTCTCACACATAGTGTACATAGAGAGTTGATTTGTCGATATATGTGACTGAAATCATGAGGAGGCTGCAAGTCACCACAATCTGTATTAAAGCTGCAGTAGGTAGCTTCAGAGAAATGTGTGAGTTTACCTGCCCAGCAGAAATAGAGCAAGCTCTGCATCACATTTCAAGCCCATGCAGCGCAACAAAGGTTTTACATCGACTCCCAGAGGCGCCAGCATCTTGAAGCAAACAAATTATAATAATAATACTTTTTGATGAGGATGGATGGTGGTCTTAGTTTCCCAATGTGATTCTGGGAACACCACTTGGCAGGCCAAAAACATCTGATTGGTTATTGATGCAGGGAGCTGTTGATTTTGTGCCAATCAGATGTTGTTGGCCTGCCAAGGGTTCCCAGAGTCGCATTGGAAAACTAAGACCCACCTGTCTGTTGTCAGAAAGTACACACAATGTGCAAAGCCACCTGCCGATCAGAGGCTAGGAAATATATATATATATACCTTTGTTGTGTATGCACATACTTGAAAAGTGGCACAGAGCTGCTCTATTTCTGCTGGCCAGGTAAACTCACTCTTGCTAATTTCTCCGAAGTTGCCTACTGCAGCTTTAACGGAAAAAGTCACTCACCGAAAAACGGAACACAAAGCACATGTGTCTTCCCTCGACCGGTTGGAGAACAAACTAAGCAGAAGACCAAACCGTCCGGAAGCGGACTGAAACAAACAAGCACACCTGGGACACCCCCTCTCTGACGACGTGCCTCGTTAGCCACTCTGCATTGGATGTCACATGTCTCATCAACTAGCTGGCTGCCAGCTGTACGGGACGGGAAGTGGCTATCTGGCTCTCCCCCACAATATACATTTAGTCAGGGAAATTAATGTAACATTTGTAATTGCAGTACAGCAGCGCACTTGGCATTACCAGTGCCTATTGTGTTTAGTTTTTTTCCTCAGTCCCCTCAGTTTCATCAGATCTCTGGCCCTTTTCCATATCTCTGTGCTAAACAGACCCATGTTTAACTGAACCACCGCCTTCCATCACTGAGTCAGGCTGGGGGGGTAGCTCAAAGCACCTCCTTGTATCACTCGTTTGACAGACAGGCTTTCTCGCATTGTATGACATCTTCTTCAAGCGCAACTCTAATGCCTTAAGATTTCAATATGAAAGCGATCGCATTCCCCTTCTTTTCTTACTTCTAAAGTAACTTGTCCCCCCCCCCCCCCTGTAAGACTCCCAGCCTGCCGCTGTGCAGCAGAGTATAGTTTCTCCGGCATAATGACTCCTCATCTCTAATGCCTGTAGTTTGTCCCAGTGGGCAACCGCAGCCCATGCAAAGCACCAAGGCACTGATTGTACACTATATCTCATTAACACATCCAATGAAATATTCATCCATATCAGACGTGACACCAGCGCTTTGCCGTGTTTGTTGTCAAACAGGAAGCTGTTATCCGGCATCGCCGAAAGGCATGTTTAAGCTGCATCACACATACATATTGTATCCGTCACGTCTTCTCATCTGAAGAGTAGACTATGCTGCTAGTAGGTTGCTGATGAGGCTCTTCTGAATAGGCCAGCGAGAGTCTTAAAAGGATATTCCACTTTAGTAGAGCAGAATCAGCAGTCTTACTTCCGTCTAAAGTCGTGCATGAGTAAGCCAGCGACCACTGCTGTCCCCGTCAACACCACCCCCCCCCCCCCCCCCCCCCCACACCCCCTGATGTGTCCCAGGCTCCTCATTCACTTCCATTCATTTTGAGCACCAGATGTAACATTTTTGGGAAATATGCATTCAATAAATGTATTTCCAGCCTCTATACTGTGACACCCTGTTGACCACCAGTTAACACTCTCAGCATTCCACCAGTTAACACTCTCAGCATTCCACCAGTTACCCCACTCAGCATTCCACCAGTTAACCCACTCAGCATTCCACCAGTTAACCCACTCAGCATTCCACCAGTTAACACTCTCAGCATTCCACCAGTTAACACTCTCAGCATTCCACCAGTTAACCCACTCAGCATTCCACCAGTTAACCCACTCAGCATTCCACCAGTTAACCCACTCAGCATTCCACCAGTTAACACACTCAGCATTCCACCTGTTAACCCACTCAGCATTCCACCAGTTAACCCACTCAGCATACTAGTTAACCCACTCAGCATTCTACCAGTTAACCCACTCAGCATTCTACCAGTTAACGACTCCGCATTCTACCTTAACCCACTCAGCTCAACGGAACGCGAGCGTTTACGCATCACTCTACACAATCCTTTGCCGAATTATCTTTTTTTTAAACCGAGGTCTCAAATCAATGTTGTTGTTATTTATTTATTTGTTTATTTATGTATCTTTTTGATGTACTGTCCCCCAGGTGAGTGAGAACGCCAAGCAAGACCTGAAAGACGGCCTGGCTCTCTACAACACAGACAACAACGTTGGCCTACGGAATGCCTGGAACATCATCCAGGCAGAGGTGAGGCAACACACACACACACACACAAAGTACCACATTTCAGTATCCACGCTTCAGTACCACGTTTCAGTACCATGCTTCAGTAACACGCTTCAGTACCACGCTTCAGTACCATATAGTGCAAAATGTAATGTGCTCGTGTGAAAACAGCAGAAGCGCTGTGGAGGTCTTTAATTCACATCACAGTCCAGGGACAACACATTAGTGCATCTATAGAATATATCCTGTCTTATCGTTCTTGTCCTTTAGGCTGGAATGGTAATGTATCTCCTGGCTCGTACTGTAGCCATGATGTTAACCCTTGTGTGGTTTTTTCAATGTTTACTGAAAGAGATAGATTTAGTTTTAACCTGAGACTCATTGGCCTTGGCACATTTTCTGTGAAGAACATATAAAATAACACATTTTCATTGAGTCCACACTGTGTTTGCCTCCACCTTGTTTCATTTATAGTTTTCAAGATAAACATGATTTATTCCACTCATGTCTTGATTTTTCTTTTTTAAAGACATCACATTTTACCACAAAAAACAAATAGCACTTTTATTGATAAATGAGAAGTCAATATAAAATATTTAGTAACAAAACCACAAACACCACACAAGGGTTAATGTGATATCGGTCCTCCTGGCTCATACTGTAGCCGTGGTGTTACTGTGATATCGGTCATCCTGGCTGTTTTGAAGCATGATTGCGTTAGTCGTGGTTTTGGTCCCCCAAAATGAGATTGTAATTACAGATTTTATTGAGGCATTATTTTTAGTTTGATTGAGATCACATTGGATTTGCAGTCATGCGCCATTAACTCATCCTGTATGTATATGTGTGTGTGTGTGTGTGTGTGTGTGTGTGTGTGTGTGTGTGTGTGTGGTGTGTGTGTGTGTGTGTGTGTGTGTGTGTGTGTGTGTGTGTGTGTGTGTGTGTGTGTGTGTGTGTGTGTGTGTGTGTGTGTGTGTGTGTGTGTGGTGTGTGTGTGTGTGTGTGTGTGTGTGTGTGTGTGTGTGTGTCCACATGGAAGTGTTGTGGTGTGATAGCATACACGGACTGGCACGAGGCCTTGAAGGAGAAGGTGGTTCCTGACCGCTGCTGCCAGGAGCACTACCAGGAGTGTGGCCGAAAACACGACCACCATGTTCTGGAGCAGGGTGAGTCCGCCTCACCAGCAGTAGATACGGAAATAACAGAACCACCGGCACACTCTTTCATGTGCGTCTTTTGTGTAATTTGTCCTAGAATGAAATTCAATGTTTTCACCCAAAAGAAGTGCTAATAGCTTTCGTTGTGAGAACGCCTCCTGTGTTCAAGGTCGCTGCTGAGCCACCCTGTCTCTCTGAAAAGGAAGCAGCCATGTGGCTTCAAAGGACTGATTTAGATCACCTTGTCGTGATGCAGTTAGACGTGACAATAGGATGTGGCTGCTGCTCGGGACACAAAACAGTTCTACTGTACATGTAATGCTTCTCTATCTCACTGTCCATTTGCTGAGCCTTTTAGAAGTAACTAGAGATAAGTCTGCTTTCTGCTTAAAGGATTTAGAGGAGCTTATCCTCTTACTTTGATTCCAGCTCATGGCTGGAACTAGTATTCCTATATTATATATGGGACAACAATCAGAAGACCAAGATGGCACCGTACACCGCTTGCTTGGTTTTTGCGTCTTCCTCAATGACCTCTCTCCGAAGAATGTTGCTCTCCTGTCCAACGTAGAGGATTAAAGCTGTAATGTATTTTGAGAATAGGGAGACATTTGACAGGGCCATTAGGATGTGCAGCCCTGAACATCAGCCAGCATGTATAATCCCACCCAGAGGAAGTTATCAGAAACTGTTGCTTCATCACCCACACACACATGGGTTGATAACAACAAACTTGAAACTAACTACCACACTACCGAAGGTTAACCTTATGTAGTGTGGTAGTGAAAGGATTAACCATATGTAGTGTGGTAGTGAAAAGGTTAACTGTCTGTAGTGTGGTAGTGAAAGGGTTAAATTGTTCTCCTTATCTTTGTTTTTTGCCTACTTTATAAATAATAACTGAAAATGAGTTGTAAAAAGTTAAATAATTTCACAGGCAGCTCTGAGTTAAGAGTGTGTTTCAGGCTGTGTGACGTACAGGCGTAGAGGCAGCTCTGAGTTAACCCTCGGAAGTCTAGACAATTATGCTCCTCCTCCTTAAGAAATTTCACAATTTTGTTATACATAATATGAAACTACAGGTTCATACCTTCAAAATAAGCCATCAATTGTAAAATTTGAGCTGATAGTTTTTAATCAATGTCCTAATGAAACATTCTGGTACAATCCTTACCAATTTGCAGCAGGAGGGTCTGAAAGAATTCAGTGAATTAAGCAAAATGATATGAGAACTACACTCCTTCCCAGAATGCAATGTGATGTCAATGTCAATGTCACTAGACCAATTCACACCTGGAACAAAGGCCCTTTGTTTCTTTGTTATTCCAATGACTGGGCCCAGGCAGGCCTACATTGACACACACTTTGATTTGATGCCATGTACACACACTAGATAGATCGAGGTCTACCTGAAAACATTAGATATAATAGTATAGTAATATAATATATAATATAATAGAGAGAGAGAGAGGAGAGAGAGAGAGAGAGAGAGAGAGAGAGAAAGAAAAGAAAGAAAGAAAGAAAGAAAGAAAGAAAGAAAGAAAGAAAGAAAGAAAGAAAGAAAGAAAGAAAGAAAGAAAGAAAGAAAGAAAGAAAGAAAGAAAGAAAGAAAGAAAGAAAGAAAGAAAGAAAGAAGAAAGAAAGAAAGAAAGGAAAGAAAGAAAGAAAGAAAGAAAGAAAGAAAGAAAGAAAGAAAGAAAGAAAGAAAGAAAGAAAGAAAGAAAGAAAGAAAGAAGAAGAAAGAAAGAAAGAAAGAGAGAGAGAGAGAGAGATACAGAGATATAGACAGATAGAGAGAGAAACATTTATAATTATTATTATTATTAAATAGAATAATTGTATATAGGCTTGCCTGTGTGACGTACAGGCGTAGAGGCAGCTCTGAGTTAAGAGTGTGTTTCAGGCTGTGTGACGTACAGGCGTAGAGGCAGCTCTGAGTTAAGAATGTGTTTCAGGCTGTGTGACGTACAGGCGTAGAGGCAGCTCTGAGTTAAGAGTGTGTTTCAGGCTGTGTGACGTACAGGCGTAGAGGCAGCTCTGAGTTAAGAATGTGTTTCAGGCTGTGTGACATACAGGTGTAGAGGCAGCTCTGAGTTAAGAGTGTGGTTCAGGCTGTGTGACATACAGGCGTAGAGGCAGCTCTGTGTAGGAGTGTGTTTCAGCTGTGTGACGTACAGGCGTAGAGGCAGCTCTGAGTTAAGAGGGTGCATCATCAACGCTGCTGAGTGGTATAAGATAGAATACTGAGAAAACATTGTAGTTTATGAAAAGGACACAAAAGGCATTCACCATTTGTAGGAAACATGAAGATGGGTGCACCAGATTTATCAGGAGGCTCATTTCCATCTGTAGTCCTAGACAGTAAACACATACAATACAGTCAGACAGTCATATACAGTAAAAGTATAAAGAACACAAAATCATAGAAAGCCCTCCCTCCTCCCCTCCCTCCCTCCTTCCTTCCCATCCCACCTCCACCCCTCCCTCATTCCTACCCTCCCTCCCATCTTCCACCATTCCCAAAGAAACGTCCATGTGAAAAGGTTAACTATTCCAGACCTATGAATGAACCGGGGAGTGGGGGGGGGGGTGAACCGGGAGATAGGGACATGGCCACTTTCCCCATCACAACCACTTCCATACCAATACATATTTCATGCTTCCAAGCAACTGCCTGCATGCAACATTGATAAGACGGTAATGGTTTGGGGTAACTACTTGTTTTTACACCTGGCTCGTATTCATTAATCATTGTCTCTAGGCAACCATAAGGTATCACACCCCCCTCCACTCTCCCCCCAGCCAAATTATCTTTACCCCTATTCCCCACAGGGCTGCTTTGAGAAGGTGGAGGAGTGGCTGGATGACAACAAACACCTGCTGGGAACCCATAGGCATGGTGATCCTGGTAGTACAGGTGAGATGCTGCCTCTCTCTCTCTCTCTCTCTCTCTCTCTCTTCTCTCTCTCTCTCTCTCTCTCTCTCTCTCTCT
>NC_140182.1:58429785-58449785 GCF_963971535.1 Notolepis coatsorum
TATCAACATTAAAACTCATTCAGCGGCAGAGGGCGCTGTTTACTGTTACTGTTGAAAGGCCAGCGCTTTAAAGTATACGAATATGTGTTTGCAGGGCTCAAACTATATTACATATCATAGCTATGGATATAATACTATTGCCCATTTGACATCGAGTATCTATCGTTCAATTTGTGAAAACGAAATAATTTTTTCATCCATACATTCCCGTTTTATACCGTGGTGAATATGAGTATAGTTTTAGAGTAATCCTGTCTAATCCCAGAAAACGACGCTATGCAGCAATACGTGCATTTCACTCAAAACCGTGCCGTTTCTCGCCTGTATATGCTACTATTTCGAAATCAACGATATATTATCGGTATTATGTTTCATCATGAATGCATGAAAGGGTGGGGGGGGTTCGTTTTTTTATGCTTTGATCGTCACAACATTACACACATACGGTCCGATTGCAATGAAGGGATTATTGGATCAACGTAAGATTGATACCATATAGCCCTTACCTTGACTAGGATGTACTCCAAAAAGAATATTCCAATTATCTGATCACCATTCCAAGTATTGATCGATTGTGTCCATAACATAATCCACCAAAGAACATGAATCGGGAGTGTTTGATTCTTATAAATCCATGCGTTATAAGCGCTCGTCATGCCCGACTAGGAAAAGTCCGCCCGGACCTATTTCATCAACGCACACCCGAATACAGAGAGTTTCAAAGGATGTGCAATACAGGCCGCAACCCACCAGGCGGCGGTATTGGACTTTTGAGATCTCAGACCCATTACCAATGATAACATCAGGCTCCCTGGATGGATAATCAATGGAAATAGTGAATAAAAGAAATAACGACCAAAACCCAACTATACTCGGGTCTGGCGCCGAACATTCGGCGAGTTAACCCAACTATCATCGGGTCCGGCACGGAATGAGTTAAAGTTAACGTTACGTTTACTTATGACACCATTTGGTAATTTTGGTTGCAATGTTGGTTCTGAAAGCACACAGTTCTACTATGAATATATAAGACATAACACATCATTTTTTGTTTAATTTTCTTCAAAGATTTGCCATTTTCATGTAGCTTTATTGTCATAATCATCATAATCATCTCTATCTGTGGCACTGTCTCTGTGGTACAGAGACCTTCAGTGGTATTTTCTCTCAGTGAAATATGAGCGCTCTACAAGAACGCTCCATCCTTATGAAAACATCCACATCTGAGTAGAAATCATTAACCTACCAACCTCCCACCAATCTTGTTCATCAGCAACAAGAACCGTTAACCACCCCCTGCGGTTACAAATTATATGAGTTTCTCATTTCAGCATACTGCCCTCAATGACATTCCCTCATTTACAAAGTGTTGCAATTGCAGCAAATGTCAAAAAGGAAGAATTAAGTCTAACAAGCAGAAATATGAGAACTATACAAGAAGGCCGCCATCCTCATGCAAACTATAATGAAAAAGAGACCGGGACAAAGAGCTCCATTATACAAAACCATATGTGCTACAAATAAACAGATGCTGAGCTTTGAGACCTGGGGGGCGTGTACTTATTCTCTTTAAGTTGTACACAAGTTGCGGGGTGGTCAGCCTGCTGGAGGGGCTGAGCACGCTCTTTATGTGTGATAATATCTGCTCACACGGATATGTTGAGCCGAAGACTGTCAGCATCAAAGCTCTCTGGTTTGATCATGAAAGAAAACGGGTCCATACTTCTGGAAGTCCCCAAATTGTGTTTCAGGCATTGGTTCTAAACAGCAGAGCTCCTCTCTTACATTGAAGCTTCACAGTATATTGTCATGGCTCCCAGACATGGTATGTCATTCACATCCACACTCTCGTCAAGTGCAAAGCTACATACAGTGGCTCAAACCAACGTTTTCTTTTCTTCAATGCGTCGTTCAACACGTCTGGCTGACATGGGACTGTCTTTTATTCTTGATTTTAATGTCTCTGACCTACAGAGGAAAGCCTCTTTTTATTTATTGAGCATCAGTGAATGGCTTTCCATGTTTCGCAATGCAATGAGCAATGCTATAGCTCGCTTCGGTAGCATGATATTAGCAGTGCCATAAACCTAATTGATTCTGCCTTGTCTGCCTTATCTTTGAAAGTTTTCTCACGTTTTGTCTCAAAATGGCACTGAACACTTTTACCTCTACACACTTAACCTTCTGAAAGACAAAGCCCCACTCTTATGTCCAACAGGACTGGCATTTACTTTAGCTTTCTTAGCTAGCAGGCCAGCCATCGTCTACCAACCCTGCTCAAAATTTTAATGCCAGCTCCGTTATTTCTCCACCTGTATTCTATGAAGACCCGCCCCTAATCTACCTCTTATTGGCTCTGACCGTGATCATTTTTGATCTATCAATCAAGTTTCAAGTTTCAAATTTCTTTATTAGTTGTCATACAAAAATACAGAATACTTTTATATATTGGTTCCATAGAACCAATTGTAATCAAGGGCACACAACATAAAATTAGTTTATATGCGGACGACGTAATACTGTTCATGCAAAACCCTAACACCGCAATGCCTCATCTTTTCAAGTTGATTGATGACTTTGGCGATCTATCGGGATTTAAGATAAATTGGCCAAAGTCGGCTTTTCTTCCACTTAACGCCCCTGCAAAAAAAAAATATACTCCTTCCAGAAGAAACACCAATGGTTAAACACTTTAGATGTTTGGGAGTTGAAGTATTCCCTACCATAAGCCAAACGGTGAAGCAAAATTACATAAAAATCCAAAATAAAATCAAATACGACTTTGACAGGTGGTCAAAACTTAAAAACTCAGTACAGGCACGGGTATCAATAGTTAAGATGGATGTTCTACCTAGAATCAACTTCATCAGCTCAATGCTACCATTACCCCCTCCAGATGGTTACTGGAAAAAATTACACTCTTCCGCATACAGATTTATTTGGAATAACAAACCTCCACGTATAAAAAGATCCACCCCACAGAGAAACAAAGCCGACGGAGGTATGGCATTTCCAGATTTTTTCCACCATTTTAAGGCGTACACTTTAAGACCACTGACAACCTGGTTTGATCCTCAAGCATCAGTATCCTGGAGAAATTTAGAAGTAAATATAGTAGCACCAGATAGACTGCAGGACATAGTATACACCAAATTATCAATTAAGCAATGTGAACTGAAATTTGGCCCCATTATTACTCATGTGATCCGGATATGGCGTGAAACACAAAAAAAATATTCTAACCCACATAAATGGCATACCGTAATTCCTCTAATAGTAACCGGTATTCAATTAAAAACCGGGTCTCTATTAATGACCGGGTGCGCTGTTGAGCTAAGCAATTATAAGCCGGCCTCCTAATACAAGCCGGGTTTCATGTATATTAGAGGAATTACGGTATTTCCCTCAACGGATTTACCATAGGCAATATATTTTGTTATTGTTGTTATATGCTGGCCTGGCTGTGCAGTAAATACCATATAATGGTATGGTGTTAATGTTTACCAAGAGAGTAAGCCTACCTCAGAATTGTATAAAACGAAGTTATTATTATTATTATTATTATTATTATTATTATTATTATTATTATTATTATTATTATTATTATTATTATTATTATTATTATTATTATTATTATTATTATTATTATTATTATTATACCAGTATTGTGATTGCACTATTTTACTTTATTTAACTTTTTTTGACCACCTGTAATTGCACTGTTTACTACCGTATTTCATACAGTACTTGGTTTCAATAAATGAACCCAGTACATTTTACTGGGTTCAAACTGATACAAAATGTTGATTTATTCATTATGATCCGTTTGAAAATTAGAAATATAGGCCTCTCTCTTATACAGGCCTCCTCCTAATACAAGCCTGGTACCCGCTACAGTTGAAACAAATACAAGCCGGGGTTACTATTAGAGGAATTACGGTAATCATACTCCCTTATTCAATAACAATGCACTCCTGATTGGAAAAACGACCTATACGATTCCCTAGATGGGAAAAGCAGGGCATACACACATTAGGAGATGTTTTCAACAAACAGGGTTTTTGTAGTTATGAGGAAATACACAAAAAATGTAATCTCACCTGTTCCACATATTATTTTTACGCACAGTTATTGTTATGTTTGAAGGCTCATGGTGTCCCATTAAGGACACCAATTGTACACCACAGATACCACAAATTCTTCTATGAAAGAGAGACATCGAGAGGTTTTGTATCAGATTTTTATCATCAATTACTAACGTCCTCGTATGAAATCCTCCACCTAGACTCAGTCTGGAGGAGGGATATACCAGACCTGGAAATAAATTTTGATTGGCAAGAAGCCTGGGCAAATGTTCGACTTGCGTCACGTAACCCGGATCATCAACAAATCAATCTTAACTATATTCATAGGACATACCTGACTCCTATAAGACTGAACAGAATGGGTCTTAAACAAGACTCCAGATGCTCCTTATGTACAAATGGGGATGAGGGTACATTTATGCACAAGTACTGGGACTGCCCACCAGTTAAGATATTCTGGAAAGAAGTGACCCAGCAATTATCAAATCTCTTAACTCTGAATATACTTGTACACCCCTCTGTATTACTGTTGAATGATGTTTTTGAGTTTGCAGTCCCTATACAGCTAAAGAGATTGGTTGTATCAGGTATCACAGCGGCTAAAAAGCTGATAGCATCACGATGGTTTCAACCGGAAAAAATGTGCCGGAAGGTCTGGATTCTTACATATGTGAGATAAATGTGATTTATCTAGAAATATCTACAGCAAGAATTTTGGGTCTCAGTGAATCCAAAATTACAATGTGGTTAGAAGTGGTGGAGAGAATAAAAGCTAGCATATGAATTGTAGTGCCTGGTTAGGAGCGAGTGATAATGGATGGATTATCCAAGGGGGGGGCCCGGGGGGGGGGGGGGGGGGGGAGCGAGCGAGAGCGTATGTGTTTAGGGTATTAGATAGCAAGTATTAGGTGTATATCTTGTATAATACATTTATTTAAATGGTGATTTCATTGGATGTGCACTGTTAATTAATGCTTGTATATCTAATTTTATGTTGTTATGTTTATGTTTATGTGTTTGTTTAAAAAAAAATATATATATATATATATATAAAAAAAAAACTTTTATATGAAATGCTTTTAGCTGTTCTGCTCCTGAGAGTGTGCTAGATGAAAAATAAAATGGATAAGTGTAAAATAGAAGTCAAAAGTACGTAACAAGTGTAAACAAAAGTGTTCAAAACAAAAGTGTTCAATATACATAATATACAATACAGAGTAGAATTTTTTTTAACTGAGTTACAATACAATATACAGTACAATGCAGAAATGGGAAATGAGATGAGGTAAAACTTAGGGTAAGGTGCAATGAGGTATGAGTTGTAGTGCAAATCTCTTTACCAATAAATATAAAGTATGTTAAAGTGTCTAAAGTGGGTAAAGTGGGTGCTACAGTGAGTTGTTTATTTAAAGTGAGTGTGTGCGTGTGGTTGTGTGTGCGTGTGTGCTGTGAGTGTATTTGATGGTTTGTTACATAGTGTTATTGTCGTTGAGCACAAAGCTAACATAAATAACATGCTGCATAACTGAAAGCGGTAATTTGGCTTGCTGATGAGAGGGCACGGAAAATCGAATTTGTTCTTACTTGCTTGCCTGGGTAAATAAAGGTTAAATAAACGTAAAAATATATATATATATATATATATATATAATTTTTTTCAAAACCGATATCACATTTTTATGCCAATATTGGCCGATAATATCGGACATCCCTAATACAGAATATAGCATAGAGATACAGAGTATAGAATAGAGACAGAGTATAGAACAGACACACATAGTATAGAACAGACACACATAGTATAGAACAGACACACAGAGTATAGAACAGACACAGAGTATAGAACAGACACACAGAGTATTAGAACAGACACACAGTGTATACAGATGTAGCACTGAAAATTCAGATCCCTTCTGCTAACCCTCTGCTGCTCCTCTGCCACTTTAGAACTAGCACCCAGGTGTTATATTTCGGGGGCTGGTGGCTGGCTCCCAAAGTGAACAAAGGGAGGGTACTTAACTTAAGTGCTCCTCCAGGGAGGGGGTCGGGGGCTACTGCCCTCAGACCACCAAGATAATTTTTACTAAGTGGGTTTGGGGCAGTCTGACTTGGGGTACTGCCCATATATTAGTGTTGCAATGCATGATAAGTACCGTAAACAGTGAAAAAAGCTAAGGAATCGGATGGAGCTGGGGCATTTGGGACAAATAAAAGTTTAAGATGAAAAAGTCTCGCCAGCCTGATACACTGTGGGAGGCAGTGGAGGTGTGAAATCTGGCCCGGTCCAGAACAATAGGAGTCACAAAATCAGTTTGGCCCGTGGAGTGGTGGAGGAGCAGCAGAGGTTCGATTTTTCAGTGTTGGATCTGTAGGAACAGTCACAGAGTATAGAACTGAGCTACAAACAGAACAGTGTTGATACTGAAGGGAGAGAATCTGCTGTGGGTCTCTTAGTGGATAGTTATGATGTGTGCAAGCGTGTTTTTAGAACCGGGCGCACAGTGTTGATTAGTACAGGAGTGGAATAAGAAATAGCAGAACTCTCGGATAATATCCCTCAGGGTGTCTTTAATTCATGGGCAACAGACCAACTAGTGCACTAAAACATGGACGTGGTTCAGCACACAGCCTTCAAGTGCAGACGAACACGTCCGCCTGCATTTTTTAGGGGGGGGGGGGGGGTTGATTATTTTCTTATTAAAGCGCCATGCACCGAAGGTATCCAGCACAGGTATTACAAGAGACTACAATAGTACCAGCCTACACTGCTGCCCATAAATGAAAGAAACGCTGAAGGATATTATCAGAGAGTGCTGGTATCTTTTTTGCTTCTGCTTAATAGGTAGTGCTTGGCGTGAACCCTGCCAGGGTTAGGGGTCCAACTCCCACCGGGATTACCCGTGTAAAAATAAACATATGCGTCTGTGTGTGCAAGGCACCGTGAAGGGCTCTGGGGTAAAAACCATCCGACAAAGAGTGTTATGTTATGTTAAGAGGAGGTTAATGAAGATAAATAAACCTCATTCACCAAACAGGACAGCTACATGATTGTCCGGAAAGCACTTTTCATTATTGGCAATGAAAAACATTTCATCTGCCAATTATAGAGTTCTGAATGAAAACAATCTTTAACGTTTTAGGTAATTTAGGTAATTAATTTCACTATTCAATGAAACTATGCAATGAAAAACATTCCACCTGCAAAGTTTTTATATTAATAATAATAATACATTCTATTTGTAACACACTTTATATTTGTAACAAATCTCAAAGTGCTACATGAAAGGAGATAAAGATAATAAAATGAAAATTAATAAAACAACCAATATAAAAGAAACATTCAGATGAAAGTCAGCTCTAGACAGCTAAAAAAGAAAATATCAAGTTTTTTTAAAACACACAAGGCATCAGTAGGTCCATTTAGGCAAATGCCTTGTTAAAAATAAATGTTTTTAGTCCCCTTTTAAATGCCTCAACGGACTGTGGTGCGTGATATTGAGTACTCAGTCTTAAAGGGGAACTATTTTACTATTTCTTTCACCATTTGGGCACTTTTACACAATTCCTGTGAGTCTATGGAACACCTCTGTAATATATATATTTTTTTTATTCATTGTTTTGTATTTCTAATCAAGTCCTCAAAAACAGCATTTTTCTACCTCAAGATTTCGAGCTGTTTTGAGTCTGGGCTGCAGGGCGGCACCTAAACCACTGTGCACCGTCGTGTTCGCCTGAACATTAACATGCAGCAGTGACTATATGACATCACATATAGGCACATTTTCAAACGACTCAGTTCAGTGAGGGTGAATATTGTGAGAGGAGAATTGGAAGAATGCGCCAATATGAGAATTTTGAGACATAGATCATATTAATATAAGTTCACATAGCTAGGAAACAATGCTAAACACTCAAAAAGGCCATTTATAAGATAGTTCCCCTTTAAAGGTCCCCTATCTTATAAATGGCCTTTTCCAGGGGTTTGCATTGTTTTCTAGCAATGTGGGGTTGTACCAACACTGACTAGATATGAAATTCTCATTCAGTCCCATTCCTCCAGTTCAGTTGATACAAGATCCTCCCCCAGTGAACTAAGCCATTTAGAATTGCCTCCCTTGTCTACGTAGAGATGCTGATTTGCATATCTTGATTTGCATACCTCAGCTCCTTCTGTGGTTGTAGCCACCGCCCACAATCAACAATTCGCTCTACAACGGAGCGAGTGGAAATAATGCGGAAGCGGTTTCCCTGTCAGACACTTGCACACTTCCCCAAAAGAGAGAGAGAGAGAGAGAGACAGATAGAGAGAGGGAGGCTCATACGCTGCGAGTCTCAGAGCGATCTCTCCTCAGCTATGTCCCCCTGCTTACACACACTCGCAACTCGAGCACACATACAGTACACACACGCGCGTCGCGCTCTGTGCTCTCGTCTCTCTGTCTGTATCTCTCTCTCCCTCTCTATCTGTCTCTCTCTCTCTCTCTCTCTCTCTCTCTCTCTCTCTCTCTCTCTCTCTCTCTCTCTCTCTCTCTCTCTCTCCCCCCCAAAGAAAGGTATCTGCCAGTGCAGGTGCACTGACTGTCACTCAAAGCGCATTGCGAGTATAGGCGGAGCCCAGCCAAAAACAGCTTGGAATCTGGAAGTGCAGAAAGTGGTGCTCTACAGCAGGGGTTCTCGACCTTTCTGGTGCCAAGGCACCCCTGTGTTCAATAAAATATTCCAGGGCACCCCTACATACGATAAAGACTTTTCCGGGGGGAGCTCCAGTAGCTCACCATGTACCTCGAGCGCTATTTCGGCGCCGGGGACAACCGTGCTCGTCACGGATCTGGGGTTTAGCGAGTTCGAATCCCGGACTGCAGCCGTGCCTTTCCCAGAGTGTCTTCCCCCCCATCTGAACCCTTTCAGCCTGTTTCTGTCGGTCATCCTTGACCAGAATAAATGCGATAAACGTATAAAAGAGCCAGGGGAATGGCCAAAGTTTAAAAAAAAAAAAAAAACTTTTCCGGTCCTGTCTTTTTGGCTACAATGATGACAAAAGTGCTTGCTTTCAAAATAATGTTTATTTAAGAAACCGGGAAACACATTTGTGTGTATATGCAGGCTATATAATGCATTATTAACAGGTGTTTCAGGTCTAAATGGCTTAGTACTGTTGACATTACACTGCTTGTAGTAGTAAATCAAATAGCGTATTTCTTTAAATAAAATTACAGAAAATTATCACTAAAGTGCTATCTGTTGCAGCTGCACTCTTTTCCATACAAATTGCATATTTGGATAAGTGTGACCATTTCTCAAAAACTGAAAATCATGTATTTTTTTTTAAATACAGAAAAGGATCACTAAAGTGCTATCTGTTGCAGCTGCACTGTTCTCCATAAAAATAGCATATTTGGATAAGTGTGACCATTTCACAGAAAAGGATCACCAAGTTACCATTTCTCAAAAATATATATAAATAAATACAGAAAATAAGCACTCGTTCACTCAGTGGACATTTCTAGCTCAATGCGAGGTCTGCTGCTGATGGCTAATAATATGGTCAATACGTGGGGAGATCTTTGACAAGGCAACACGCATGCCATCCTCAAGGCTCAACTTGGCCCTATAATTTGTTTTCAGAGCTGTCATGGATGAAAAGCCAGCTTCACACAGATATGTGGTGCTGAATGGTATCAACACCTTAACTGCTGCATCATGAGATACTTGGTACTCAGCACCACACTCTGAAACTAGCTCTCCAGGTGGTATCAGATGAGATTTCAATGAGTTTGGATGGAGATGTGTCAGGAAGCGTTGTCTCAATGTTGTCTGTAAAGTTTTTTTTAATCCAGAGTAATTTGGTGATCCTTTTCTGTGTTTTATTAAATAATGATTTTCAGATTTTGAGAAATGGTCAAACTTATCCAAATATGGTATTTTCATGGAAAACAGTGCAGCTGCAACAGATAGCAATTTTTTTTTTTATCTCAAGGCACCCCTGGCAGCTCTCTGAGGCACCCTAGGGTGCCGCGGCACCCCTGTTGAGAACCGCTGCTCTACAGTACTTGATTAGAAATACAAAACAATTAATTTTATTGAAAAAAAACGTACAGATGTGTTCCATAGACTCACAGGAATTGTGTACAATTGCCCAAATAGTGAAAGAAATTGCAAAATAGTTCCCCTTTAAAAACATTTGTCATGCATTGTAATTGAGGTATGGTAGTAATTGTTTTTTAAGGTGAGGTATGGCCATCATTTTAACACCTACCAAAATATTGATAAACAGGGCCTAAAATTTTCCTTCTGTCCGCACTACTCTACCTCACCTTTCTGACCCTCAGTCTCCCTATAGATGACGCTCGTCCACATTCTGGCCCACTATTCTTCCCTCCCAGTGCAAGTCTGTCCTTTTTCTGTCCCTGCGGCTGGCCTGTTGGTCACAGTCTCTGTTTGCGTCACCACTGGTTTCTTCTTCTTGTTTCTCTTGTCGTGTCCTCGGCCGTCTGCCGCTCCGCCCACGCAGGTGCGATTGCTATGGAGGTACACAACGTCCTTTCTCTCGCCACATCACTTTATTTTTTCTGTCATCTTAACTCTCCTCTGTACTCTGGCCCTCGCTGCCCTGGCTTATACAACTCAGCCTCTGCTCTGTTAACATCTTTCCTTTCATGCCTCTGTTCATGCTCACAGAATTATGTTTTAATGCTTATTTAATGAGCTGCAGCACGCAAACAAAACAACGAACGCCCCTCGAGCTTCATCAGCCTTTTCCATCTTCCTCTTCACCTTCCCATGCCAGTCACCCGGGCCAGTCACCCCTGCACTGTTTGTCCTTCTCTTTTCACTCCAGCTAGTCTTATCTGGGCTACGGTTCAGTTAGGTCAGCCTAGCTTCATTACAGAATCTCCCTGTAGAGTTTGGTAAAAGACTTCCACCCGCCCTGTAATGTACTGGAGGTAGATAGGGTTAGTCAGGCAGGCTGCTCAGGGGTCGCCGTTCTGCAGGATGGAAGTCAATGTTTTATATTGGCCCGGGCCTCACACCACTATGTATGCATGAGGAGATCACACGCCTGCTCTTTAGACACACACACGCACGCAGGCACGCAGGCACGCACACACACACACACACACACACACACACACACACACACACACACACACACACACACACACACACACACACACACACACACACACACACACACAAACCATACAAATACCATAACTGTTTGCAGTTGATGATGTCTGTGTGCACAGACTAAAACCCCATGGCATCGGCCGGGCTCACATCAATGTCGACAATTTTGCATATGCATATGCATGCACGCACACACACACACACACACACACACACACACACACACACACACACACACACACACACACACACACACACACACACACACACACACACACACACACACACACACACACACACACACACACACACACACACACACACACACACACACACACACACACACACACACACACACACACACACACACACACATGTTCTCTGATACAGACAGGGGAGAGAGAAAGACAGAGAAAAGGAGAATACATATACCTCTGGCAGCCAGATTAGCAGACAGTATGATTCTTGCAAGTTGAGGGTCTGACAGCCTCCTTTTTATGGTGAAAAGCCTCTGCCCTTATATAAGCCTCTGCATGGGGATCTAATACGAAGAGACATGTTGGTTCATAAATAATTTAGATTAGTGGAAGGTATGTCAAGCCTCCTGCCACAAAGCCCAGAGGTAGGACAGAGACAGACAGGGAGTAAATGGTTTCACAAGTCCCCGCACCGCTCCCAAAGAGTCGCACACATTCATGCGAGGACAGCGCGGACAGCTCGCATCTTAGGACTTCCAGCACGGCCCACATACCGCTGTCACACACCACACCATTCGGACAGAGCGGAGAAGACGCCGTTAAGTATCGCCAAACCGCGACTGGACTCAGATGAAGCGTGTGTGGATAATTGGGTTTGCAGCTGGTTTAAGAGTTTCCTGTCGCTCCCATAAGCCTTCAGGGGGGATGATCACCGTCATGCCCACAGTGTTGTTTTCTCTCCAGCGCCTCTGTGTTGCACTTTGAGTGATGGTGGTGTTTTTCTTTACATCGCCCTTTAAGAACCCGGGTTTGATTGGCACTACAGTGCACTCCCCCACCCCCCTGGCCCAGTCTAGGCCTGTCCACGACTAAGGATTTGTATAGTCGACTTTGATTGGCCAACATTTGCCGATAGTAGACTGCTGTAGTCGACTGCCAACCTCTTAGTCGAATGCAAAAAAAATATAAGAACTTATATATATATTTTTTTTCTTTTTTATATATATATTCTTTTTGGATCCTTCCATTTGGGCTGTGGGGGGTGCTTAATGTCTGAAGGTGTCGACTGAAGGCTTCTTGTCCTCTGCAAAAGCATGCAATTGGTCCACTGATGGATACATCTTGATATTTGTCTAGTCTAGTGTGTTCATTAGACGGGTAAAATCCTCTTTCAGTGCCTCTGTGCCCATTTTCTTAGGCAGTTAGCCTCTCTGGTATGCGTGCCATTAGCGTTAGCCACGCTTCTAGGCCTCTTTGCTTTTGGAAAGAATGATAAAAAAATGTATTAAAAAAATATATTATACTTTTTTTTCATTATTATTAGTCACACTAAAGCCATCCCGCCTCAGCCATCATCGTCTCTGTCTGCAGGAAGCTCCGACGGCCCCTTCATTAAAGACGATACGATGTAGCACAGCCTCCAGCCATCCGGACCTTTGCCAGATAATGTTTTTTAGGATCAGCCTTGTGCGTCTCTGTGATGCTGGGGTGCATCAGGGGGTAATGGGAACTTCAAAGAGAGACGGCTGTATACTTTTATTCAGTTTCACTCCGGCTCGTCTGCGTCATGCTCGCTCATGTCGTACACTTCTTCCATCAGTGAGATACTGAAGGAGCAACGAGAGAGAGAGAGAGAGAGAGAGAGAGAGAGAGAGAGAGAGAGAGAGAGAGAGAGAGAGAGAGAGAGAGAGAGAGAGAGAGAGAGAGAGAGAGGGGGGAGGGGAATATATAATATGTTTTTCTTATCCTCATCTGAACTCTCTCAAGCCCCACTAGTATTAAACAGGATTCAATATCTGGCTAGAATAGCTAAATACATTGTCATGGAAACCATGAGGACACTTAGTTCAGAGCCAGTATGAAGAAGTCTTTATTCGTCATGCAGTGACACACACATGCGATGGGCGGCACACACACAGGAACACACACATGCAATTTGTTTGGGTCACAGATGAGATTGAGTGTTCTCCCTTTACTAGAAGATTTATCTATGCATCTAAAAGGTCAGACGCAGACCGCAGCCCAAGGCGCTCGCATCAAACACACACGACCACCGCAAGCGCACTGTAAACAAAACGTGCACGTATTTCTTCCGAAACATCTCGACTCACTCCCGCTGTCTCTGTCCTTCTCCTCCACAGCTCCTGGGCATGGCTTTCTCCATGACGCTGTTCCACCAGATCCACAGGACGGGGAAGAAGTACGACGCCTAGCCCCCTCGGAAACAGAGAGAGGGCAGGGGGAGGCACACACGCGCTGTGAGGCGCACTGGCCAAGAGACAAGCCCCAAAGCCTGATGGGATAGACTCTGGATGATACCCCCCTTCCCCCTGCGTTGCCCCCTTTGTAACCCCTTACAACGTCCCCCTTGCCCTCTCCTCTGAACCCCTCTGTATAGATCCCAGCTGTGCCCCCCCTCCACCGCCCTACTCTCCTGCTCTCTCCACTCACCTTTCATTTTGCCAAAGAGTAACAGGACTGGGAGATCGGGGGAGGGGGACAAAAAGGAAAAGGACATCTACTTTTGGCAAGGAAGGAAATCCTATTGGTTGTCGCTCCACTTTTTGTGCATTTCTATTATTATTTTATTATAATTTTTCGCTTGGACTAACAGTACAGCAGGAAGGAAGGAAGGACAGACGATGGAACACTTTGACTAACGCCCACATCTACCCCTTGGAGGCAAAGAGACAAGACATGAAACTTGATATCATAATATATCCCTCCTCCGGCTCTTGTGGAGTTCTTTTTTGTTTTGTTTTTGTTTTTGTTCTCATGTCGACTTAACGTTAACTTCCTTCTTGCCCTCTTTGTAGATGACAACAGGAAGGAAAAAAGCTCTCACATAGCATGATAGTTTTCTACTCCACCGATATATATATATACATATATATATACCTTTGTCATGGAAAATGTCAAATGTCTCATTTTCTTTTCCAATTTTCTTTTTCTCTCTTTTTCGTTTTTCTTCAAAGTGTGTCATAGATGCTGGTGTTGGAATATAAGTGCAGAAGCGATTCAGTGTGTCTCGTGTTCCCAGACGCACGCTTAAGACTGGGACTGGCCACGCTGTGAGTGCGCACTCGCGCAGGCTCACACACGAGGGGGGGAGGGGGGGGGTCGAGGTGTCGTGGTGCTGGGACAGATGGACGTCTCTCTCTCTCCAGTGGGCGATGTGACTCCAGCCATCCGTGTATCGGGTTGGTCCGGGGGCTCTTTGGGAGCGCGGGTGTGGAAGTAGGACAGCGTGATGCTGCTGCAAGGAGCGATTTGTTCAGAATCCTTAATTCACCCGATATTATTCTGGGGTGTAGCAGTCAGTCTCTCTCCCTCATGGCACACGGGGGGGGGGAATCGTTAATATTCAACTCGCTATTCTAACACGCCTGTGCACGCACACACATTCACACACACACACACACACACACACACACACACACACACACACACACACACACACACACACACACACACACACACACACACACACAGTTTATTTTCATACGTTGATGGTATATCCATGTGAAACAGTGTGAATGCTGTAAAATGCCTGTTTAATAGGGCTCTAATGATAGCCCCCACATTTGTGAATGCAGGCTGAAGTGTGTGTGTGTGTGTGTGTGTGTGTGTGTGTGTGTGTGTGTGTGTGTGTGTGTGTGTGTGTGTGTGTGTGTGTGTGTGTGTATACGTGCACATGAGTGATTTTGCATGTGTTTCTGTGTGTGTGTGTTGGTGTGTATGTGTTATACCAAATTGACAGATCTGCAGTTGAGTGAATAGATAGATATATGAATGAAGAGTGAAAGGAGAGAATAGAGAGCGAGATTAGAGAGAGCGAGATTAGAGAGAGCGAGGAGTACAAGCAGAGCAGACAAACCAGATACCTTCAAACACCACTGCTGCCATGGATTGTCAGATTGCACAAGGTTAAGAGCCTTTCTCTTCTCCGCAGTTCTCCCTTCCTCCTCCCCCCTCTCTCTTTCTATCTCATTGTCTCTTTCTCTCTCTCTCACTCTTTTTCTCTCTCTCATCTCCATTTCTCTCTCCATGTCACGAGGCTTTGCACAGCACACATATTTTACTGCTGACATTCCTGCTTACACACAAGTGAAAAATGTGTTTCATGCGGCTGGTCTGAAAGATGCTCCAGTTTTCCCTGCGCCTCCTTTAATTGTAGTCGGGATTAAGGGGAGGAGGGGGAGGGGGTGGTGGAGGGGGACGGAACATCAAAGCCGAGGCAGCGCATTTATGGTAGTACACCTTGTAGGACAGGTCTGTTTACCACCATGACTCAGCGGGGGCCCTGCATGTCAACCCTGCTTTCCTAGCAGTAAGAATACAGTACATCTGCCCAGGAGACGCTGATAGAATACATCTGCCCAGGAGATGTTGATAGAATACATCTGCCCAGGAGACGTTGATAGAATATACCCTCTAAACTGCCTCTGGGAGCTTTGGGTTAGCATCTCTGCTCTAGGCTGCAGTCTCTCTCTCTGTGTGTGTGTGTGTGCGTGTGTGTGTGTGTGTGTGTGTGTGTGTGTGTGTGTGTGTGTGTGTGTGTGTGTGTGTGTGTGTGTGTGTGTGTGTGTGTGTGTGTGTGTGTGTGTGTGTGTGTGTGTGTGTGTGTGTGTGTGTGTGTGTGTGTGTGTGTGTGTGTGTGTGTGTGTGTCCGCACGCGCGTGCGTGTGTGTGTGTTTGCATGTGTGTGTGTGTGTGTGTGTGTGTGTGTTAAGATGTGGGTATTGCATATTTGCATGCGCGCGTCATGCGTGTGTGTGTGTTAGTATGTGCGTGTGTGCATATGTGAGGTGTAGATATCATCATCATCATCATCATCATCATCATCATAAGAGGAAGGGTGACTGGTCAAACACTCCAGGTGTTTACAGTCATACTGGTTACCTTACTGGTTAGGCTGTGGGTAACCCGGTAGAGAAGTCATTGGGACCAGAAGGTGTCTCACGTTCTGGAAGGATGACCCGAGACGAGCGCAGGCTGAGAGGAGGAGGAGGAGGAGCCTGCCGCTCCGGGTTGATGGTCTTAAGAACTCCAGACACTGTGTATCGCTGCTACGTGGGGGATAATAGATGGTGTAGGAGGTCGGAGAAATCAGTCACCGGTTTATCTCTTAAAAAAAATAATTTATATAAAAAAAAAGAAAACAATTTAAAAATAAAAAAAACACCACTAACCTCAAACCCTCTCTCACATCACCCGCCTCTTCGCTCCGGCCGTGAGCTGTGTCTTGTCGCCACCATCGCTTCCGTTTTAAACTCTGCAGCGTAAAAACAACGTTTTAGCTTGTTCAGTAGAGCCTGAGCTCCGGATGTATCTTTCAAACTAACAAAAGGGAAAAGGGAAGAGTGTCTGAATAACAGCCCGCTACGGGAGCAGCGCACCCTGCCGCACGGTCGGAGCCGGGAGCGTGTTGTACGTCAGGAGGAAATGGATTCAGTCTGCGATGCTCAGTGACCCCAGTGGGCCGTGATTCTCCCTGTGCCCCTTGATGCCCCGCCTCCTCTTGTTGTGTCCATGGAGGGGGGCATGACCTCTGCTGATGTTCAAGGGGAGGCATGAGTGGACCCATCTCCTCCGCTCGGCTGCCTCCTCAGACCCTCTGCAGAGCCTGTATCCACTGCCACGGCCAGCAGCACCGCTGGGACTGTAGAGATCCAACGGTTAACTCACGAGATTGTTGTTCGAATGAGATTGTTTCCCGATCATTTGAAATGAGGACCACCTATAGGCTCTATATAGCGTGTACAATTACAATGAAATAAGCACGAGATTCGGTGGGTTGAATCTACGCAGCCCGCATTGTCAACCCGACGGTGCTTTTTAAGAGCGGCTTTATGGTGTATTCTGTACCTGTGTCTTTTTTAAGGCTGAGGTACAGGTTATTCCACCCAGCGTACAATTATAGTCAAATCTGTAACAGCCGTATCACAGACACGAGTTCCACACGACGCCCACGCGCTCAGAGATTAGCGGAGTTTAGAAATCCAGCGGTGACAGCCGGCGAGGTGCGGAGGGGGATGTTGAGTGAACAAGGAACATCCCTACTGTACATCACAGCATGTACATGTTACATACAGAATGCATATCTTATCCGACAAGAGCTGAGGGAGGGAGGGAGGGAGGCAGGAAGGAAAAACCATCGACGTGATTGATGTCAGACTTTAAAAAAAAAAATTGAAAATTACACACACAAAAATAATCCAGTTTCTGTCTCTGCTCTAACTATCTCTGCCCTCTCTGAACTGTGTCTCCTCTCTGAACTGTGGAGCTTGTTCTGGCATTCATCTTTCCCTCTCTGCATTCTTCTACTGCCAGTACGTCGACACGCTGTCTTCCAGCGCTCCTATTGTCAATTAGTCTCCCTTGTTGTATCAAAGGAAACGTTGTTTATTCATGTTTTTCGAGTGCAAGGGGATGAACGCCTGCCACTTTTAACACAAGTTGTTTAATTATGTTAATTTTTGTACATTTGGTTGTCATCGTTTTATTGTGTTGCTCGTTTTTCTTTTTTTTATACAATATTGTCATTATTGTTTTGATGATGTTCATAGCGGCTTTGTGTCGTCGGCGGCTGCGGCTCAGTGTCACCCGTCGCTTTGTGAGAAACTAAACAATTTGTGTTTGGTTTAGGAGATGAGACTCCAGTAATATTGTGTTCCAGATACCAAAGGAAACGTCACTACGGTTCCGCCGCTAAGGTACCGACACCTTTCTCTGTCTTACCGTCGCCACAGGCTTTTCACAGTATAATGAACATTTACTACAGGGAGACAAATGAAAGACCGTGGGACGATGCGCATACAAAAGATGTATCGCCGCGGCTGCCATTTGTCCTCTCCCTGTATTGAGAGCTGCTGTTTAATTAAATTACAATGTTCCAGTGTTATCCGCAGTATGTCTTTTGAAGCTGCCCGAGGAAGTCCCCATTATGCAATTGCCAACGATGCATCATCTCGGAATATGATCAATTAGGGAGGCTACTGTACGACAGAAGCTCATCTCCATGTTTCACTCCCATTACTGTAGGGACCGGGGATGTAAATATAGCATAACTCTTTTTTACAACGTTACTGCTATACTGTCCGGCAGCCAGTAGCGTTAACGTTGTTGCTAATCGGCATCTCCTCACCGTTCAAGTGTTAATTTGCGACAGTCACCTCTAACCCGTAACAAAACCCCACGCTCTTTTCTTTATGTCCGTACATTTCTGGATGTTTCTCTCAGCTAACGGGTGTTGTGACTTCTACACCTCTTATTGTTTTTATTCGTCTTTTGCGTTGAATAGTTTCCCCCCATTTGCATTATGTACTTTGTAAAACTCAAGAGCAAATGTAAAAAATTATATGTAAATTGTGTTTAGTTTTTTTTTGTTGTCATTAGTACTTGTAATTCATATTTCCTGTTTTACGTTGTTCAAAACATAGTAGTGAAAACACATTCTTCACACAGGTTTATTTAGTTTTTGGTGATGGAATATGTAAGTATTATTTCCCCACGGAAGCACTGCCAGTAAAACAACTGAGAGAGAGAGAGAGAGAGAGAGAGCGCACACATGGTAATTGTTTTTTTTTGGGTGCGCTGTAAGGAATCATCGAGACGTAGTAGCTTTACATTTTTAACACCTTTGACATATTTTTCTATAATCTTCTCCTAAGCCTTCTTTTCCCGGCACTAAAGCTGAATATCCTGAGCGGTGGGCAAAATGAATGCTCTTCAACATGGTTGTGTTTGATGTCTGGGTTGGTGGCAGTACTACAACAGTGTCTGGATACCTGTCAAGCCTTGTTCTGTGGAATTTTCTTTTTTGTTCGTTTTCTTTTTTTGCTACATGTAAAAAGCACTCTGAATATCTATATTAGGTGGTGCACTACATTCTTCTTCTTCTTCAAAAAAGAAAGAAACCTACTACCGTATTTTTCAATAAAAAGTGTCGCAAAAAATCCCCCCCTGACACCCGTACGCTCACTGCCTCTCATGTTTGATGACTTAACACTCTTGATGTATTCCCTTTCTCTCTTCTTGGCACAATCAATTATAGCCTGGCCGTGGTTCAGATTGCATTTGAAGCGGAATAGCCCTTAAGATCGTGTTCGGTCTAGCGGAGGGGACTTGGCGCGAACAGCAAAGCCAAGCCATATTTACAGATCCCGAGGTGACGTGCTTCGGGGGGTGTGGGAGGGGGTCGTAGCGTCTCGGCCCCAAAATGGCCTCCTTTTATTGAGTTAACAAAACCTAAGGGGCAGCTCGCTTCAGACGCCAAGATGAACTAGTAATTCGGCAGCCGTTTGAACTGTGTTTTTTTTTTTTTTTTTTTTTAAAGGGGAGGACAGACGGAAGACATGATGACAGTGATGATTTGCTCCAGTGTTTCTACAGCTTGGTGTGGGTAGCAAGAGTATTTTTCTATTGAGCTTTATCCCCCTGGTTTTCCTAATTGCCTATCATGCCCCATGTGTGACAGGAGAGTGGAGTTTATTGTGCCATTCCATCCTGGCTTTTTCCTTTACATCACTGTTCCTTCTATACCAACAAATATGACCTATTTTAGCCTTTGTACAGATTATTTTGTATT
>NC_140182.1:58454785-58563997 GCF_963971535.1 Notolepis coatsorum
GTGCAGAACACTGAGGTACAGAACACTGGGGTACAGAACACTGAGGTACAGAACACTGAGGTACAGAACACTGAGGTGCAGAACACTGAGGTACAGAACACTGAGGTACAGAACACTGAGGTACAGAACACTGAGGTGCAGAACACTGAGGTACAGAACACTGAGGTGCAGAACACTGAGGTACAGAACACTGAGGTGCAGAACACTGAGGTGCAGAACACTGAGGTACAGAACACTGGGGTACAGAACACTGAGGTACAGAATATTGAGGTACAGAACACTGAGGTGCAGAACACTGAGGTGCAGAACACTGAGGTACAGAACACTGAGGTGCAGAACACTGAGGTGCAGAACACTGAGGTGCAGAACACTGAGGTACAGAACACTGAGGTGCAGAATACTGAGGTGCAGAACACCGGGATACAGAACACTGAGGTACAGAACACTGAGGTGCAGAACACTGAGGTGCAGAACACTGAGGTACAGAACACTGAGGTACAGAACACTGAGGTGCAGAACACTGAGGTGCAGAACACTGAGGTGCAGAACACTGAGGTACAGAACACTGAGGTGCAGAACACTGAGGTACAGAACACTGAGGTGCAGAACACTGAGGTACAGAACACTGAGGTACAGAACACTGAGGTGCAGAACACTGAGGTGCAGAACACTGAGGTACAGAACACTGAGGTGCAGAACACTGAGGTACAGAACACTGAGGTGCAGAACACTGAGGTGCAGAACACTGAGGTACAGAACACTGAGGTGCAAAACACTGAGGTGCAGAACACTGAGGTACAGAACACTGAGGTACAGAACACTGAGGTACAGAACACTGAGGTGCAGAACACTGAGGTGCAGAACACTGAGGTGCAGAACACTGAGGTGCAGAACACTGAGGTACAGAACACTGAGGTGCAGAATATTGAGGTACAGAACACTGAGGTGCAGAACACTGAGGTGCAGAACACTGAGGTGCAGAACACTGAGGTACAGAACACTGAGGTACAGAACACTGAGGTACAGAACACTGAGGTACAGAACACTGAGGTACAGAACACTGAGGTGCAGAACACTGAGGTGCAGAACACTGAGGTACAGAACACTGAGATGCAGAACACTGAGGTGCAGAACACTGAGGTACAGAACACTGAGATACAGAACACTGAGGTGCAGAACACTGAGGTGCAGAACACTGAGGTACAGAACACTGAGGTGCAGAACACTGAGGTACAGAACACTGAGGTGCAGAACACTGAGGTGCAGAACACTGAGGTACAGAACACTGAGGTGCAGAACACTGAGGTACAGAACACTGAGGTACAGAACACTGGGGTACAGAACACTGAGGTGCAGAACACTGAGGTGCAGAACACTGAGGTACAGAACCCTGAGGTGCAGAACACTGAGGTGCAGAACACTGAGGTACAGAACACTGGGGTACAGAACACGGGTGCAGAACACTGAGGTACAGAACACTGAGGTACAGAACACTGAGGTGCAGAACACTGAGGTGCAGAACACTGAGGTACAGAACACTGAGGTACAGAACACTGAGGTACAGAACACTGAGGTGCAGAACACTGAGGTACAGAACACTGAGGTACAGAACACTGAGGTGCAGAACACTGAGGTGCAGAACACTGAGGTACAGAACACTGAGGTGCAGAACACTGAGGTGCAGAACACTGAGGTACAGAACACTGAGGTACAGAACACTGAGGTACAGAACACTGAGGTACAGAACACTGAGGTGCAGAATACTGAGGTGCAGAACACCGGGATACAGAACACTGAGGTGCAGAACACTGAGGTGCAGAACACTGAGGTACAGAACACTGAGGTGCAGAACACTGAGGTACAGAACACTGAGGTGCAGAACACTGAGGTACAGAACACTGAGGTACAGAACACTGAGGTGCAGAACACTGAGGTACAGAACACTGAGGTGCAGAACACTGAGGTGCAGAACACTGAGGTACAGAACACTGAGGTACAGAACACTGAGGTGCAGAACACTGAGGTGCAGAACACTGAGGTACAGAACACCGGGATAGAGAACACTGTTGTCTGAGTGATGTGAAAAGGAATTTCCCCCTGGGGACAATAAAGTCTACGTCTAAGCGACAGTTGTGATTGGAGGATCAAGAAAAGAGGGTGGGTTTGAGATTAATTACAGGCTAGGCTGTATGCGTGAACACTTAAGGTAACTAACTTGCGTTCAGCGTTTCGTTCAGCATTTCTCTGATTGGCCACGACGCCCACGTGACCGCGTGCTAGCACGCCCCCTTATCCACGCCTGCCGCTCTGTGTGTTGCAGCGCGCGGCAGAGCGGCAGAGGTCCCTGTGTGTTCTCACCTTCCTCAATTTATATGCATGGAAGTATTGACTACGCCGTAACGAATCATTAAAAAAATATACCGTTAACTGGAATATGTTGTGCCTTTACACATATGTTGGATTATGTAATTGGTTTGTCATGACAAACAAATAAAAAAATCACGATTTACCCGGTGGCTACAAGAACAGTCACTGTGTGTTGTTGTAGCCACCGGGTAAATCACGATTTTTTTATTTGTTTGTCATGACAAACCAATTACATAATCCAACATATGTGTAAAGGCACAACATACTCCAGTTAACGGTATAATTTTTTAATGATTCGTTACGGCGTAGTCAATACTTCCATGCGTATAAATTGAGGAAGGCGATAACACACAGGAGCGTAGGGACCTCTGCCGCTCTGCCGCACGCTGCAACACACAGAGCGGCAGGCGTGGATAAGGGGGCGTGCTAGCGCACGGTCACGTGGGCGTCGTGGCCAATCAGAGAAACGCTGAACGCAAGTTAGTTACCTTAAGTGTTCATGCAGGCTGTATAGGGAAGTGTAGTATGACATCACTTTGGACCACGCGGTTGGTCCACCCGTATAGGGATTTATCATTGCGAAAATGGATTATCAGCTATTGTAACAATTCTGCCTCATGAACATTGGCAAGCTTTCCATTTTTGCACAAAATGAGTTAACATTATTGCTTAAGCATTTTTGGTTGAAATAAAGGTAGTTATAAGGTTTTAAATTTGTCGTTAAAAAAGAACTACACTTACCAGTAGGCAGTAGAACGCCTGTCATTCAGTGCTGTCGCTTAATCCACGTCACGGCCAGCAATCGTTACCTAGCTAAACGTACTAGACGTTAGCAATGTCTACTGTCGTGAACCATTTTAAATCGGGGGACGTAGAGGAGTTTCGGGAATGAGTCAAATGTGCAGGTCCTCTTCTCAGACCTGTGGTTACACTCTGGGGCAAAGCACTGCACGCATCATGCTGGCTAGCAAGCTAGCTAGCTACTAACGTTACGTAAAAAACAATAACAACGAAACAATGATTTACATGAGTATTTACAGTGATTTAATATGCAGCGAAATAAGGTTATATACGATTTAAATTATAAATACAAATATTTTTTAAATGGTGGTTGACTTTAGAGATGAACTAGTGTTGGGTGAAACAGATACTAGCCACAGATTCAGGGTCAGTTATTTTACCATTGTACGAATTGTTAAGCTTATGGAATGTAAGGGAAATCTGATCCTAGGTCTGCGACTAAAGCCAGGAGTCTACGCTGTGGTGACATCAGTCAGCAGCGCCAAATGGCAGTGTAGTTTCCCAGTGAACGAAAACATAAACGTTGTTATTTTGCTACCTTTACGATTAATTGCTAATATTTTTATGTTTTTATGTTGAGCTATAGATTGTGGATGAATACGCACAGAAAGTACACCATGCAAATGTTCATGCTTTATTTGTTTCAAACGAGACGATTTAGAAATGGGCAATGGGAAAATACATTGCGTTGGACGCGGAAAAACAGCAGTGACGTAACCACTACACCTAGTGATACCCAAATATGTTATTGAATGCATGGCCGAGTGATGCATCAGTCAGTATTTGTGAACATGCATCTAGTCTCTCCCAACACCAGAAACCAGAGACTCAAAGCTGTGATGTCATCAGGTATAAAGTCTCGAGCTGCTCCATTGACAATGAATGGGACGCTTATAGCTTATCCGCAACAGTAAGTTACTTCCGGGGTAGGCCTGATTGGCCCCGACAGGCACGTGACGCGCAACTTTCTCTGCCGCGGTGCGGCAGAGCGGAGCTCATTATATGCGAGTAACCGCCCCCTATTCAGTATCCAGAAATAGCTCGATTGGCAAGACTGCATGGCTGTGGATCCTACGGCTCGTTGCTGGCGAGTTCGATTCCCTTCAATTTATTATTATTATTTTTTTTTAACGTGCATTCGCATTCTTTCGCCGTTTCATTTCGCCGGTTAAGTTTAGGCATTGTTTCGGAGTTGGTTAAGGTTAGGCATTGTTTCGGAGTTGCTTAAGGTTAGAAGGGTTAAGTTTAGGCGCTGTTAAGGAGCTGGTTAAGGTTAGAGTTTGACTTAGAGAATGGCAATCTTTTTTAACGTGCATTCATTTCGCCGGTTAAGTTTAGGCATTGTTTCGGAGTTGGTTAAGGTTAGGCATTGTTTCGGAGTTGCTTAAGGTTAGAAGGGTTAAGTTTAGGCGCTGTTAAGGAGCTGGTTAAGGTTAGAGTTTGTGTTAGAGAATGGCAATAGACAGCCTATTTCCGCGCGACAGCTCTCAGCAGCCTCGTTGCGCGTCCTGAGTTTGCCGCGCCACGTGCCTGTCGGGGCCAATCAGGCCTACCCCGGAAGTAACTTACTGTTGCGGAACAGTTACAGGCGAATGGGACACTGATTTTCTGGACCCACAGAATGTTTGTTTGAGTTTGTATGCCCAAATGAGCCTTATTATATAGTAGTGCATAGTATAGTACACTACAAGATACGTCCACTCATACACAGAGCATTCCTCTGTCACCTTTACCATAATACAATACTACATGTAGTCAGAATAAATCAAATAATACTACACTACATATGGGGGAGGTAGAGCAGTCGTCTGGCAATCCGGCAGCGTGAATGTGTGAGTGAATGGGTCAAATGTAAGGAACAAATTGTAAAGTGTTTTGGATAAAAGCGCTATATAAAAAAGCAGCCATTTACCATTTACATGTCTTGTAGTGTACAAGTATACACTACTATAAAAGCTAATTTGGGCATAACAACTCAAACAAACATTAGTTTGAGGTAAATTGTGTCCCAATTCACTGTCTATAGAGCACCTGATGACATGGCCTTTGGATCTAGGTGAGAGTTGTCCACATTCACTCATGGTCACTAATATTTTCTGGACTCTTAGACCATAAGAACAACATGTACCTTTATGAATCTTTTAAAACTGGGTGGTGTTCCTCCTCAACGCCAGTGGCAACAACACTGAAACAGGCAGAACTCCTGGAAGAGATCACTGAGCTGAGGTCACTTCCTCCAGGCTAGTTCTGTCCAGGTCTGGTTCTCCAGACACCCTGCTGTGTACTCTTCACAGGGCTGCTTCTTTTATAACTGACTTGAGATGATTTTGGACTGAGGCTGTAAACAAACAACCGGGTGCAGCGAAAGGGAAGTTTGGAGGGAATGGAGTAAGTTCACAGAAAGAAGAACATGGATCTCTCAGAAGAGGTGCAGGGCCATGCAGAGACCTTTTGAGGGGAAGGTGCTCAAATTTTTAAAAAGGGCACATGCGATGTAACCAGTCAAACTATAGCATTAGCAACCAATATTCAGATAATGTAACACGGAATCTTACAACAAACTGCATCATACTATGATTACAATGAGCCTTATTAGAGGCCTAGAGGCAAATCTTTCCTGTGACAAAATGGCATCCAATGTAATAAAAAAAGTCAACCAACGAACTAGATTCTTGTACCGGATCTCCTCTCTGGTAAACAAGAATACCCTGAAGACTCTGGCAGGAGCACTCATTCAAGGGTACTATGACTATGCGTGCACCTCATGGTACCAAAGCACCTCAAAGGCGCTTAAAACAAAATTACAAACATCACAAAACAAACTGGTCAGACTACTACTTGACCTGAACCCCAGAACCCACCTCACCCCTGCCCACTTTGACAACCTAGGATGGCTTAGAGTAGACGACAGAGTACAGCAACTTGCAATGGGCCTGGTCTTCAAGATACACTATACGACCGGGGTGCCAATGTACATGTCAAAATACTTCCCAAAGGTCAGTGAATACCACAACCACTACACCAGAGGAAGCTCAACAAATCATGTTAAACCCAGATTCGGCTCAAACAAGGGACTAAACACGTTTCGCAATTATGCCACAACAATGTGGAACGCCCTACCCAAAGCTGTAAAGGAATGTGAATCCCTGCCCACATTCAAAACCGCTCTTAAAGAGCACCTACGGGAGGCTGCAATTCGAAACTGGCTACCGTAAATGCCCAAAACCCCCACCACCTCCTAATAGACAGTCTCCTCCCCACCGCATGTATATATTCCCTCCCCGCCGTATGTATATTTCCCTCCCACCCACCCCCTCCTAATGTACAGTCCCCTCCCCATCATATGTATATACTCTGTCAGGATCTATGGGTAACAGTACTGTATATTTGAATACCGCTTATGTCACAAATGTATCAGTACTAAATACCTATATGTACCTATGCCATAAATGTCATGTATGTTGTGTATGTCATAAATGTCTATATGAAATGAAAATGGGGGACCCTGATGGAAACAAGACAAACGTCTTTCTCAGGTCTGCATCCCCTTAACAATTGTATGTATTGAGCCGTACTGTATTGTACCCATTCTGCAATCTGTTAAATAAAGTTTTCATTCATTCATTCATACACCTTAGAATAGTTTGGGATTTATCTAAATGTATTATAATTATTATTATTTGAAGATTCCTCCATTGCAGACTACTTACTCTCAGGCTGCTAGATGACATGAGTACCTGGACATTGCTTACAGCCCTAGCAGAAACTGACAATAAACAGCAGACAAGAATGCATACAAGAAAGCACTGCTGCTGTGCACAGAGCAGTCCCAGGCTGTACAGTTGTCAGGGTTCCTATCTGTCGGTGCTCCACCCTCTCTCTGTTTCTCTTGTCCCTTCTCCCACTCTCATTATGGTCAAGTAAGTTCTGGGCCCTCATTTATCAACGTTGCGTACACACAGATATGTGTGTAACCCGTGCGTACGATAATTTCTAAGCAAAGTGTGTGACTTATCAATTTGAACGTGAACTTGACTTTGTGCGTATATCTAAGCACAGCTCGGATCATGCGTAGCTGGCTCCCTGTGGTAGAATATGGGGACTGCAGACGGACGGCATAGCTCTCATCAGTTTCATGCATAGTTTCAACGCGGATATAAGCTTGACTGACGTGTTCTGTATGACCCCCGTAATTCATTATAGTTCATTGTAAAATAGCAACAGTAGTGTAATTATGGTCAAAACCCTATAAATAGCATTTGGAATAATAGGTCTTTCTTCCTTCTGAATGAATGCAGCATGGTTTATATATCGGAATATACGGGGTGTACTGACTGACTGCGCTCCGCGTAACTCAACTCGTTATTATTTTGCGCATATATTGCAGAAATACGGGAACGTTTTGATTATATTTAAAAGGCTTTGCCATTGTTAAACGTAATAAGTGGAACCCCGAAGCTGTAAGCAGAATACAAGTCATATGAACACCCACGATATAGTGTTCTTCCCCCTTCCTACTGTATAAGAAAGAATAAAAAACGCATTGCAACGAGAACAGAGGTTATTTGTTGAGTGTATGTGTATTACAAAACCCTTGCAATAAATGTGTCTTAAATGAATGAAAAGCATACATGCTCTGGATACAGAGCATATATCGTGTGGGTGATATCATGACTTGTATTCTGCTTACAGAATTTCACTTATTTAGTTTTACAATGTCAAAGCCTAAATCAAAACGTTCCCGTATTTCTGCAATCTATGCGCAAAATAATAACGAGTTGAGTTCTAACAAAGAACGTATTACATGCTGGTAGGCTGATAGAGTAAACTATGATATGAATATGAATATGATATGATATAAAGGTATACTGGTCCGTCCGCGAGGATAGCGAGGACTCGAGTCGGATAGCCATTAAATGCAATTTGAGAATATAGGCTATTAAAGCGACGGCCTATAGCCTATACATATTATTTAATGTTTTCATAAGCGTAAAGATACAACAGCTAGATTAATGATCAAGTTAGTTTACTGTAGTGTATGCAGGCATCGCAGGGCTGTGTGTTATTATATATGCGCAAGTTACTGTTGCATAATGTAGGCTATGGGCTGGCTGCTATTATATGTAATTCATAGGCTACCTAATACCGACAACAAAATAGATTGTATCATATGCCTCTACACACATTATATTATACACATCATATTATATCTTGGTTCGGCAGCGCCTCTGTGAACAATCTCTCAGAGTTCGCTCGGGTCAGTCCATTATTTCACATCCCATGGGGGTGTTCCATTACCATATATGGATAATCGGGGCGGTTCTGGTATGCACAAAACGACACAAGAGGCTTATGGCGGGGACTGAGGACAATAACTGACTACAAAGTCAGCGCCCCCTCAATGTGGAGCGACGACGCCTCTCTCGCGGACAAACTCAACTCTTTCTACGCTCGGTTTTGTGTAGACAGTGGCGGCGCTAGCTCAACGGCTAGTGACGTCACTGGCGCACCGGCTGTTGTGGAGGGGGGGGCGGGGACGCTCTCTCGTTGTCGGAACACAGTGTGAGAAGAGCATTTATGCAGGTGAACACCAGGAAAGCGGCTGGCCCAGATGGTATAACAGGACGCATACTTAAGTCCTGTGCCAACCAGCTAGCCCCTGTGTTCACCGCCATATTTAATCAATCCCTGGCGGAGTCAGTGGTCCCTGCCTGCTTCAAGATGTCTACCATCATCCCTGTACCGAAGAAACCCTCCCCAACATATCTCAATGACTACAGACCGGTGGCACTCACCTCTGTGGCCATGAAATGTTTCGAGAGGCTGGTCAAGGATCACATTTGTGCCTCCCTCCCCAGTGATATGGACCCTATGCAATTTGCATACAGGACAAACAGGTCCACTGACGACGCGGTCTCCCAAGTACTGCACAGCACCCTCTCTCACCTTGACCGCCAGAAGGGGGGCTATGTGAGACTGTTGTTCATTGACTACAGCTCAGCGTTCAACACCATAGTCCCCACCAGACTGGTGGACAAGCCGATCGAGCTGGGTCTGAGCTCCGCTCTGAGCGCCTGGGTACTGGACTTTCTGAGTGAAAGACCCCAGGCGGTCAGGATGGGGGGTCAGACCTCCAACACCATCACCCTGAGCATCAGGTCCCCCCAGGGCTGTGTTCTGAGCCCCCTGCTGTACTCACTCTACACACACGATTGTGTGGCCAAGTTCAGCTCCAACTCCATAGTGAAGTTTGCAGAAGACACTGGTGGGGCTGATCTCGGACAACGACGAGAAGGCCTACCGGGAGGAGGTTGAGGTACTGGAACGCTGGTGCCAGGACAACAGCCTGCTCCTGAACATTGGTAAAACCAAGGAGCTGATCGTGGATTATAGGAGAGGACAGCAGGAGACACACACACCACTGAGGATAAACGGGGCTACCGTGGACAGGGTGAGCAGCTTTAAGTACCTGGGGGTCCACATCTCAGAGGATCTGACATGGTCAACACACATAGACTCAGTCGTAAAAAAGGCGAAGCAGCGCCTCTACCACCTGAGACAGTTAAGGAAGTTCAGAGTATCTGGGAAGATACTCCAGTCCTTCTACTCCGGAGCTGTAGAGAGCATCTTGACTGGAAACATCACTGCCTGGTATGGAAACAGCACGGCACAGGACAAGAAGGCCCTACAGAGAGTGGTACGCTCAGCCGAGCGTACCACGGGTATTGCACTACCTCCCCTGCAGGTTCTATACAACAAGAGGTGCAAATCCAGAGCCTGCAGAATAATGAAAGACCCTCACCACCCCAACAACAGCCTGTTCCAGCTGCTGAGGTCAGGCAGACGCCTGCGAACCCCAGCTACTAGGACAGAGAGGCTTCGGCTCAGCTTCTTCCCCCAGGCCATCAGAGCCTTGAACACTGAACACTGAGTGCCACAGAACACTGAACTCTCCAGGAAAGGTCACTTTAAAAATAGTATAGTAACAGTAACAGTGTATTGCACTACCAAAGGACCTAGCATGTCCTCCATGCTCTGTAAATAACTTATGTACAAATACCGATATGCCCTACTATGTTACCTGTTTATTGCACAATGTTGTTTTATTGGATTCTATTATATGTTGTACTACTGTATTGCACATCGTTGCGGGCAAGACCACCCGCATTTCATTGTATACTTGTATGCCGTGACAAATAAAACTCTTGACTCTTGACTTGACTATGCAAATGCACAAAACTGTGCACAAGCTCCAGCGTAGGATCAAAGTGATATTTATCAAGACAGGTGTGCGTAGGACCTGTGTACGCACGTGTGATAAACCCAGTTTTTTTTGTGCGTGCACACATTCTAAATTATGTGCTTACGAACTAAAGTAGAAGACTTTCTAAGAACTGTTGATAAATGAGGGCCCTGGTGTGTTGTCAGCGAGGCAGCTGATCTGAGGTATGTGGGCATGGTACATCATGGTATAACCCCGCCCCAGACATAGAGAAGCTTGTCAGATCGTAAACTCTCGTTACCAGTTAGTCATGTTATCTTGCTCGTATTCGTTATTCTGATACTTCTTGTTGTTCACCTGGATCTCTCGTTCTTTGACCTTGTTTAACTGTATTATCATCCTCTCTCATAGCCTGCACGGCGAATACCTGGAGACACTGACCTGCCCCGCTAAGACCTGGAGACACTGGCCTGGCTCACAAGGAACTGCTCTGAATCATGCCCGGTTGACGACACCTGCCCCTGCTCTGATGTGTCTGAATATCCTGCCCCCGTGTATACCCTGGACATTACGATTACCGATCCCTGCCTGGACATTGACCATCCATTAAACGCACCCATATTGGGTTTTACCAGTTCTGTTTCCCCGCTTCTCCTTGCCTGCACAATGGGTTCCAAACACAACCGTGATAACAGTTATGAATATCTATGGCTGTACTGTATGTATCTATGCTATCTATGTAATATATAATGAAGCAAATACAACACAATAATATATTGCCAATAAAAGAAGGTCTGACAACCTCTTCTCTTTGCAGAGCCTGGAAATGTGTTCGCAAACATGTTATTTTATAAAAAATAATTACTCATCAAAGTCAATGGGGAGCAAAATGCGACCATTTCAAAGTTGTCATAGGGACACAGAAACTTGGTGAGTGACTTCTCAAGTGGGTTACATGGGGGTAATAGGCATATTCGCCCATATGGTGAAAACTAAGTGAAGTATTGCTTTAATCTTCACAATCAGACCCACTGTTAAAGTTAGAGGTTATATATGATTGCAAGAACTGAATAAGTAACTGTGTAACTGCCTAACTGTCTAACTGTATATATAACTGATTCCACAAGAGGGCGCTATAGGCGGAGCCGTTAATGTTGCCGCCAGGTAGAGGGTATTTAAGGAGATGTCGACTCCCCCTCTGTCTCTTCCACCTTCACTCTCAGAGGAGAAGGATGTATCATCATATACTGCTGTGGAGCATGTGAAATAAACCACGCCGTTTATGGCTAAAGATAGAAACCATGCCTCATGAAGATATTATTGTCGCCCCATAGCAGACTCTGTCAACAGGTTATGGGCCCAGATCACGCAGGGGCGAAATAATAAAGGGTAGCAAGTTTAGCTGAAGTATAGGCTAGGTATAGGCTAGCACCGGGAGCACCGCGTGGCTCCCTGTTTCTTTCCCCGCCTCCCCTCTCCGGGCCTCTGTTCCCGTCCCCACCCCCCCTCTCCGGGCATCTGCGCCCGTTTTCGACCCCCCTGGCTGCTATGCCCCTCTTGGGGTTTTCGCTCGGCCTCCCGGTACCTGGTCTTCGGGTCATATCACTGGGTCCTCTCCGGGGTTCCGGCTTCCTCCCTCACCTGCTTATGGACGTTGTGTTTTCGGGCGTCTGGAAGCCCCCCGTTGAGGGGGGGTACTGTCACGTTCCTAGGCCCGGTCCTGGCTGGACTGGGCAGGATGGTAACCTAACATTGGGCAGTGCCCTCCACCCAACAGTGGCTCTCTACCTAACATTGGCTCTCTGCCTAACATTGGTCTCCTACCCTCTGGTGGCCATCCGCAGACGGTGCGGTCCAGTACACTGGACATCCTGACTACTGTTTTAACCTTAATTAATAGTGTGATCAATGTGCTGTCCTGGTGTGTGCTGTCATTGACTTTCCCTTCCCTGGTGTGATGTGGTGCACTGTTTTGGGTTGTTATGAGTTGCTTTTGTGTTTAGTTGTGTTTAGTTGTCATTGCTTATTGTCTAGGTTGTGTTGTGATTCTGTGTTGGCCAGGTGTTCTTGATTTTTAATTAGTTGGGGTATTTAGGTGTCTGTCTGTCCTCCCTTCCTTGTGGCGACATTCCTCCTGTCTCCCTCCCAGTTTTCTGTCCACGCCGTATTGCGCTGTCTTCCTCTAGTACGTGTTAGTGTTTGTTGTTTTGTTTTGAGTAGTGTTACAAAGGGTCAGATTAAACCGAATCTATATATTTATTGCTTGATATCCCTTGTATAATATTTGTATATCGTTTGATATCCCTTGTATATTCTTTGTATATATACACGGAATATCCCTTTACCTAGGTACAAACCAGACCATAATATTCGTTCTCCTATTGGACAGCGACCCCTAGGCGCCAACGACCATACCCCCAACGACAGGTTCAAAGCCACCGCCAAGGCATGTCTCAACATGTCCAGGTTTGCGCAGTAATACGAGACAGAACTGAGGTTGGCACTAGATAATTCACCTTACGTATAAATACGGCGCAGGTGGAAACAGCAGCAGTTCATTCAGTTCATCATTCGTTCATTACTAGTAAAGCCTTCACCACGAGTCAACGACCAAGTGAAGTGAGCAACTTTGCGTCTAAATAGAGCACTTATAACATGTGCGAATAGGATAGTAAAAGTGTCAGAGTTTAGTGAAATAACGTCAAGTTCGACCTAGTTAATGTGAAGTATATATGCACAGGAGAATCTACACCGGCGAATGCAGAGCCTTTTCCGGCTGGATTATATTGCTTTGGTACTGTGGCTGCTGGAGCAGAGAACCGTCTACCCCACTGCTGTGTGGGATCTACCCTGTGAGGAGCACCATCGAGCCCGCCTCTAGGACCACAGAGGCTGGCTAGCTTTCATCCATGCTGTCGTGCATACTTGGATTATAGCTGCTGCTTTGTCTGCCGATCAAGGGGAGTACATGTACCGCCTCCCGTAGCTGGAGCTTCTTTATTCCTCGTTGATCCAGACTTTGCTCCCGAACATTCTTCTACCCTGCCGGCTTACAACCGGAGGGAACCCCCCTAGTGTCTACAGCTGACTACGAGTGTGCCTTATGTAATTCTTATGCTACAGGTGGCGTCAGTTATACCCATCTTACTATGCTCATGGACTTACGCTCTTGACCTACTTAAGTGTTCTTCGCCTTACAAGCGCAAGTATAATTCTCATTCTGTAACCTACCATTGCTGCTATAATAATAAATCCCTCCAAATAGAACTTTAGGTGTCATTGTTGTATTCTTGTGTGGGTGTTCACCAGATATACCGTGTACTGTATGGCCAGTAATTAAAGTACATAACTAAGTAGTGGTTTAATAATACCATACTCTCAATACAGTCAGGGAATTGTACCCCTCAGTTACAATTGGTCCTTCGAGCCGGAGGGTATCAGTGTAATATCTAATATAATATTGATATTAACCATGGCCAGCGGTGAACACTCCCCAAGCAGCTCTCCCGAGCTAGAACGCCCGCAGCGCAGACGTCAGCCACCTCCCTATCTAGAGGCATACGCTGTCAGTCTAATACCTAGCTTTATACAGACGTTAAATAGGGATAAAGCGGATAGTCAAAGCATGTCAAATCCTACCGACCAGTAGAGACCCCAGTGGGTTCTAACGAAACTGACCAAGCCCACGGGGGGGACCAGGGGGGACATGACATGACTATACCCCCAGACAACGTCAACGGAATAGTCCCCGGAGAGCTCCAGGATAAAGAAAGCGCTCCGGGGACAGAACCCGACACACAACCAAGAGAAGAGAAGCGCACCCAGGAGATGGATCTCGAGGCGCGCCCAGAGAACAGATCTCCAACGAGCACTGTCAGAAGCCGATCACCTCCGTCAGTGTCATCCCCCAGCGAGGCGGACCAGATGCTGGCGCAGGCATTCATCGCCACCCTGGCAGCCTCCACCGAACGCGATCGACTTCAGGGTGAACGCGATCGACTTCAAGCACAACAACTAAGTGAGCGCGAACATTCTACCATGGAAAGAGAAAGCGCGACCGGCTGCAGGCGCAGATGATGGAACAATTGATTGCCATGGCGACACCCCCTCTCTCCGCACGGAGCTCCCGGAGATCATCACGACAAGGGTCTAGGACACATTCCCCTACCCGACCAAGCGACCCGGGACCCCGCCAACAGGAGGATCCTGTCTACATCTCCGAACCCCCTCCCCGACCGGTCCATACGAGACCCAGCCACCGGGAAGAACCGGCCTACGTCGCCGAGAGACTGACTAGAAAACTCCAGGACCTAGAAGAGGAAGAGGAAGAGGAGGAATGTCAAGCCCACCAGCAGCAACGTACTCTGGACCAGGAGGCCCAGTACAGCCCCGACCAGCAGCAACGTACTCTGGACCAGGAGGCCCAGTACAGCCCAGACGTCAGCCCCGAGTCGCTGCACTACAAACCCCCGACCCAACTCACGGGTGAGTTTGACGTACAGTCAGCACCGAGGAACAGCACCTGGGTACCCGGCCCCTGGTACCCACCAAGTACCAACCCACGACAACACGTACGGGGAGACTCGCCCAGGAGGTCTCTTCCCCTACGCTCACCAATGTGCCAGCCATCCATGGCATCGTACCTTGGCACACCGACGTTCCCAGACTTTACGCGCGAGGACAGAGCACAGTACACGGAATTACGGATGTGCTTGGAGACTATGATGTCCGACGTCCCTGATGAGTCGTACAAATATGCCATCCTCCTCAAGCATCTCAAGGTGCCCAGAGCGCATAATATAGCGCTGGCATATTCCAACTCAAGCACCCCATACTCCGCGGCTCTAGTGGCCCTCGATCAGCGTTATGGACGCATATGGGACTACGTGATACAAGAAATAAGAGATATCGACCGCCTCCCCCCAGCCAAAGACAATAGAGCATTGGATGACCTCTCTATCAAGGTACAATCCCTGGTAGGGATGCTGGGGTCCCAAAAGGAGAAAGGGATATACAGTATGAACTATATGCTAACTCTAACGTAGAACGAATACTAGAGAAGCTCCCTCCAGCCCGCCAAGAGCGTTTTCGGCGGCAGAGAGACCACCGCGACCCCAACGGCCCAGAGGCATCCCTCCTAGACCTATCTGATTTCCTCGCCAGGGAGGTCAGCAGCCTACGACTGGACACGTTCGTGTGGAGTGGACCAAGCCCAAGAGATGGACCTCGGAGATCTAATGATAACCGCCGGTCGGTGACCGTTATGCACCAAGCCGAATCAGTACCGCAGCACAAGAACCACAACACCCCCTCGACGAAAGAGGAGTGGAAGATTGAATGCCAGTACTGTGAAGGGGAACATCGGCTGTATCAATGTGACACTTTCAAGAAGCTGACCACGGACGAGGTGAGTCAGTGGATCAAAGACCACCGCCGCTGCTTCCGCTGCGCGCGCAGCCATATGGCAGCTGAGTGCCGTTTAAAGAAGAGATGCAGCAAGTGTGACGGCGCCCACTTGGAGGTCCTGCATGACATCAACAAGCGTCCGCCAGGACAACAAAGTGGGCCCGTCACGGTGATGTATCAGGCCGAGGCGGTGGCACCAGTACCGAAGATCCACCAGACCGCCCCCTGGTGTACCGACTGCTACAGCAGACACTGGGAGTCACGGTGCTACTCGGACGACCGCGAGTCGGCACCACTCCAGAAGATCCAAGGCAACCCACCAACAGGAGTGCTCCATATAGACCAGCATAGCGGGACCCCCCGAGTGCTCATCAAAGTGGTCAGAGTGCTCCTGAGCTACGAGGACAAGGTCCTGGACACTTACGCCGTCCTAGACGATGGGTCTGAAAAGACTCTCCTCCTCGCTTCCGCCGCAGCCCAGCTGGGCCTGCGGGGTGCCAAAGGAACAATGACAATCCGTACCATAAGAAGAGACCAGAAGACCATAAAGGGTGAAAATGTCTCTTTCAAGATAGCAGCGGTGGACCAGCCCGAGAAGCAGTATAGCATCACCAACGTCTTCACCAGCCACGACATAGGCCTGTCACAGTACACCTACCCCATCCCACAGCTGATGGCGAAGTACGAGCACCTACGCAGACTACCTATACCGCTTATCGACGGCGCCACACCGACCCTGCTCATAGGCTCCGACCACGCGGACCTCATTCTCCCAATTGAGGCGGCCCACATCGGACCCAAAGGATGCCCAGTCGCGGTTCAGACCCGACTGGGGTGGACGCTCCAGGGCCCCCTCTACGGACTTGACAGTCAACCCACGTCTACACGCTGCCTGCACACAAAGGTGAGCGACACAGGCCACTCTCTCGTACAGCCCGTTGAGAGGCTACTGACATTAGACGAGAGGCCTGTGAGAGAACCGTGGGCCCAAGAAGAGGGAGTTCCGAACTCCACCCCCCTCAGCTGCGCTCCAAGCGACGTAGCTGACCTCGAACCCAGCACCCCAACCGACTTCTTGATGGGGCAGCCGGAACCGGCCCCTCCTCAGACGGGGTCCAGACCAAACAAGAGGAACAGACGGAGGATGTGGAGACACAGCCAAGCACAGCCCAGTATACCCAGGAGGGCCGACCTGCCTCACCGCTACACCCGACCCGTGGCGAGGCTGATAGAGTTGCCAAGGCTCCCTGACTCCCTTGATGACGACCATGACCCACTGACTTTGTGAATTGCCCTACTCCCCACAACGGACATTGAGTAGTTGACAAGACGGTTAATCTGTCTCTACTTATCTAATTAGGTGTGGACTAATTAGGAGGCGGCTGTTACAAAGGGTCAGATTAAACCGAATATATATATTTATTGCTTGATATCCCTTGTATAATATTTGTATATCGTTTGATATCCCTTGTATATTCTTTGTATATATACACGGAATATCCCTTTACCTAGGTACAAACCAGACCATAATATTCGTTCTCCTATTGGACAGCGACCCCTAGGCGCCAACGACCATACCCCCAACGACAGGTTCAAAGCCACCGCCAAGGCATGTCTCAACATGTCCAGGTTTGCGCAGTAATACGAGACAGAACTGAGGTTGGCACTAGATAATTCACCTTACGTATAAATACGGCGCAGGTGGAAACAGCAGCAGTTCATTCAGTTCATCGTTCGTTCATTACTAGTAAAGCCTTCACCACGAGTCAACGACCAAGTGAAGTGAGCAACTTTGCGTCTAAATAGAGCACTTATAACATGTGCGAAAAGTGTCAGAGTTTAGTGAAATAACGTAAAGTTCGACCTAGTTAATGTGAAGTATATATGCACAGGAGAATCTACACCGGCGAATGCAGAACCTTTTCCGGCTGGATTATATTGCTTTGGTACTGTGGCTGCTGGAGCAGAGAACCGTCTACCCCACTGCTGTGTGGGATCTACCCTGTGAGGAGCACCATCGAGCCCGCCTCTAGGACCACAGAGGCTGGCTAGCTTTCATCCATGCTGTCGTGCATACTTGGATTATAGCTGCTGCTTTGTCTGCCGATCAAGGGGAGTACATGTACCGCCTCCCGTAGCTGGAGCTTCTTTATTCCTCGTTGATCCAGACTTTGCTCCCGAACATTCTTCTACCCTGCCGGCTTACAACCGGAGGGAACCCCCCTAGTGTCTCCAGCTGACTACGAGTGTGCCTTATGTAATTCTTATGCTACAGGTGGCGTCAGTTATACCCATCTTACTATGCTCATGGACTTACGCTCTTGACCTACTTAAGTGTTCTTCGCCTTACAAGCACAAGTATAATTCTCATTCTGTAACCTACCGTTGCTGCTATAATAATAAATCCCTCCAAATAGAACTTTAGGTGTCATTGTTGTATTCTTGTGTGGGTGTTCACCAGATATACCGTGTACTGTATGGCCAGTAATTAAAGTACATAACTAAGTAGTGGTTTAATAATACCATACTCTCAATACAGTCAGGGAATTGTACCCCTCAGTTACAAGTAGTATGTTAAGTAGTTTCTGTTTGTTCTTTGTATTGCACTTGGTTCTACAGTAAAGAAGTACCACATGGTATTGTGTGAGTTTGAACACAAACAGCTCACTGGTTTCGTGGAAAACAAAGAAGAAGCCCACAGTGGCACTATCAACTTGTGAAGCCGAATATATGGCTCTAGCTATGACAATACAGGAATGTATTTATCTAGAACAACTGCTTGAAGGAATGGATACCTTTTTTTTTGTATTTTATTTTTTTATTATTTTTTAAACAAACACATAAACAAACATGACAACACACAATAGGATATACAAATACACATATGCTCCAGCTCGTACCCCCCTCTCCCAGACCCCCCATTGGATAATCCAACCATTATAATTTGTTCCTAACCAGACACTACCATTATATGCTGGCTTTTATTCTCTCCACCACTTCTAACCACATTGCCATTTTGGATTCATTGAGACCCAAAATTCTAGCTGTTGATATTTCTTGATAAATCACATCGAGATATGTAAGAATCCAGACCTTACGGCAAATTTTTTCCGGTTGAAACCATCGTGATGCTATCAGCTTTTTAGCCACTGTGATACCGGATAAAACCAATCTCTTTAGCTGTGCAGGTACTGCATGCTCAAAGACATCATTCAGCAGTAATACAGAGGGGTGTACAGGTATATCCAGAGTTAAGAGATTTGACAATTGCTGGGTCACTTCTTTCCAAAATATCTTAACTGGTGGGCAGTCCCAGTACATGTGCATAAATGTTCCTTCGTCCCCATTTGTACATAAGGAGCATTTGGAGTCTTGTTTAAGACCCATTTTGTTCAGTCTTATAGGAGTTAAGTATGTCCTGTGAATATAGTTAAGATTGATTTGTTGATGGTCTGGGTTCCTTGATGCAAGGCGTACATTTGCCCAGGCTTCTTGCCAGTCAAAGTCTATCTCCAGGTCTGGTATATCCCTCCTCCAGACTGAGTCTAGATGTAGGGTTTCATACGAGGCCGTTAGTAATTGATGATAAAAATCTGAAACAAAACCTCTCGATGTCTCTCTTTCATAGAAGAATTTGTGGTATCTGTGGTGTACAATTGGTATCCTTAATGGAACACCGTGAGCCTTCAAACATGCCAATAACTGTGCGTAAAAATAATATGAGGACTTGGTGAGATTAAATTTTTTGCATATCTCATCAAAACTACAAAAACCCTGTTTGTTGAAAACGTCTCCTAATGTGTGTATGCCTTGCTTTTCCCATCTAGGGAATCTTATAGGTTGTTTTCCAATCAAGAGTGCATTGTTATTGAATAAGGGAGTATGATTATGCCATTTATGTGGGATAGAGTCTTTTTTTTGTGTTTCACGCCATATCCGGATTGCATGAGTGATTATGGGGCCAAATTTCCGTTCGCATTGCTTAATTGATAATTTGGTGTACACTATGTCCTTCAGCCTATGTGGAGCTACTATATTTTCTTCTAAATTTCTCCAGGATACTGATGCTTGGGGATCAAACCATGTTGTCAGTGGTCTTAAAGTGTATGCCTTAAAATAGTGGTGGAAATCTGGAAATGCCATACCACCGTCTGCTTTGTTTCTCTGTGCGGTGGATCTTTTTATACGTGGTGGTTTGTTATTCCAAATAAATTTGTATGTGGAGGAGTGTAATTCTTTCCAGTAACCCTTTGGAGGGGGTAACGGTAGCATTGAGCTGAAGAAGTTGATTCTAGGTAGGACGTCCATCTTAATTATTGATATCCGTGCTTGTACTGAGTTTTTAAGTTTTGACCACCTGACAAGGTCGTATTTGATTTTGTTTTGGATTTTTATGTAATTGTGCTTCACCGTTTGGCTTATGGTAGGGAATATTTCAACTCCCAAACATCTAAAGTGTTTTACCATCGGTATCTCTTCTGGGAGGGTTATATTTCTTTTTGTAGGGGCGTTAAGTGGGAGGAAGGCCGACTTCGGCCAATTTATCCTAAATCCCGATAAATCTCCAAAGTCCTCAATCAACTTGAGAAGATGAGGCAATGCGGTGTTGGGGTTTTGCATGAACAGTATTACGTCGTCCGCATATAAACTAATTTTGTGTTGTGTGCCCTTGATTACGATTGGTTCTATGGATTGGGATTGTCTTATATATTGTGCTAAAGGCTCTAATGATAGATCGAATAGTCCGGGACTAAGGGGGCAACCCTGTCTGGAAGACCGTGATACTGGAAAGATTTCGGAGGTGATTGTACCTGTTGTAATCATGGCCGATGGGTCTTTGTATAATACTTTAATCATATCAATGAATCCTTTTCCTAACCCCATCCTTTCTAACACTGCCCATAGATACGACCATTCCAACCTGTCAAAAGCTTTCATTGCATCCAGGGACAGCATCGCCTTAGGTGTGTTGTCTTCCTTGTTAGCATCTAGTACGTGTAGTAATCGTCTTATGTTATCAGTGATCAGGCGGCCTCTTATGAAGCCTGTTTGGTCCGGATGAATTAAAGACGTCATATGCTTTTGTAGTCTGATGGCTAATACCTTGGAGTACAGTTTGATATCGGTTCCGAGGAGGCTTAAAGGTCTGTAACTACCGCACTCGGTGGGGTCTTTGTCTTTTTTGAGGAGGACTGTTATGAGTGCAATATTGTCATTCATATGGAAGTTCCCCTCCTTGACTGAGTATAAAATCATATTTAGTAATAAGGGTCCAATTATGTCCCAACAAGAGAGGTACATTTCTGGTGGGATACCGTCTCTTCCAGGGGCCCTTCCACTTTGCATTTCAGATATGGCCTCCCTAAGTTCATCTAGTGTGATCGGTGTTTCTAACTGTTTAGCGTCATCCTCTGAAAGTTTAGGGAGGTTAATTTGATTAAGATATGTGTCCATCTTGTTTTGATCGAAGGTCGTTTCTGATTTGTATAAGTTGGAGTAGAATTCTTTGAATGTCGTGTTTATTTCTTTGGGTTCTGTAACAAGTCCTTGTTGTGCTCTAATGGTAGTTATATCTGCAAATTTTGCGTTGACTCTTAGTCGCATAGCTAATAGGTGACTTGGTTTGGAACCTTGGGAGTACTGCTGTTGTCTTGTGCTACGTATTTGCAATTCAGATTGTTGTCTGTATATGGCGTTAATCTCTTTTTTTAGTATATTGACTTGATTTTCCAGTTGAACCGAGTTGTTGTATTGCAAAGAATTAAATAACGTTGAGTAAAGTGTTTCCAGTTCAGCCAGTTTTGAGCATCGATTCTTGCGTATTTGGGAGGAAAAGCTATCAGTGAAATCCTTGATCATTCCCTTTGTCGACATCCATAATATTCTGGGGTCCTGCACCGAATTCACATTTATCCGTAGGAATACCGTAAGAGCTTCTTTGATTTGTGTAATGAATTCCTTGTTATTAAGCAGCATCGTGTTAAATCGCCATCTTGGGGCTCGGGATGATAGTATACCAAATGTTCCTTTTAAGAGTAAATAACAGTGATCAGACAATGCATTGGGTATCATTTCCACATCGTAGTTATCAAATAGTCTCGGGGTTGTGAAAACGTAATCTATTCTGGATAATGTATTATGTCTCGCAGATCGACAAGAGTACTTCCGGGTCATGGGGTTGAGTGAACGCCATAAGTAATTTACACCTGTAATCTTCGACCAATCCTTTAATGCATTAGATGCATTTTTTTGTTCATTGGAAAAGGAGAGGTTTGATTTGTCCATCCTTGGGTTCCAAATGGCATTAAAATCCGCACCGATTATAAATGAGTATTCGGGAAGGTCTAACATTGCTCTGGTAAGTGTAGTGAAGAAACTAACTTCGTATAAATTTGGGGCGTATACCGCTACCAACGCTATTTTTCTGTTCTTATGTAAAATCTTAGCTATAGTTATCCGACCATCTGCATCAGACCATACTCCCTTCAATTCAATATTCAACTTCCGTCTAACGACTATGGCTACTCCCCGAGTTCTCGTTCCAAAGGAAGAGTGACTGATGTTATGATATGTGTTGTCCGCTAACATATCTATGTCTTTCTCTAAAATGTGCGTTTCGCTTAGCAGAGCTATGTCCACCTGTTCTTTTTTCATCAGTGTGAGCACGCTTTTTCGTTTGTGTTGTTTATTTATTCCACCAGTGTTCCATATCATTATGTTCAAACTAGCCATAATCTATACATGTTGTTGTATGGTTGTTGGTAATGCAATATTTTTTTTGACGCTTCTATTGAGGCTAATGTGGGCAGGTCTCTAAATGGCTGGAATAAGGGGGGGGGTGAACGGAGGGGGGAGGGGGTGAAGTACATAAAACAAAATAACCCTAACGTCTTGCACAGACGGGTTACACATAAAACACATATGGCCCATCCCTAATGGATGGGCTAAAATGATTAACAGAGCATACAAACAATAACCCAAGGCCACTCCATTCAAACCCATTAGCCCAAGGGTCTGGGTGAGTAGCCCAACGTTAACCGCATTTCCCTAGCCAAAGATGAGGGAAAATATAATATAATAATATGAGAGAGAGAGAGAGAGAGAGAGAGAGAGAGAGAGAGAGAGAGAGAGAGAGAGAGAGAGAGAGAATCAAACATTGACCTGAAAGAGAGGGTGGAGAGATAATAAGGAAAAATTAAATAAATGAATTGGAACAAACAAACAAATGGAATGGATATGAGATTGAGAAGAAAAGAAAAGCACAAGAGATAAATGAAAAGAAAGGAAGACTGCATCTGCATTCTGCATGCAGTGTCCTACGTGTATTCAGTCAGGTCCCGGGTAGTCATAGCAACGAGGACGCCGGTGATGATGACGTCATCTTCAAGCGTCATTGTTTACAGCAGCTCGGGAAGCACGCTGGATACTTGGAGTCAGTATCTCCTCCTGAGCGTCATGAAAGACGTTTTCGTCGCCTCCACTCAGCCAGTATGTAATACGGGGATTCCTGTACATAGTTCCATCAATATAAAGTTTATCCATGAACATACGAGCATTCCGTTTGTTTTTCCTCGCATCCGCCATGACCGGGTAGAGCAGCCTGCGTCTACTCATGATCTCTGCCGGGAACTGGTCACTGATGGAATATTTGGATCCTTTCAACTCTCTTCCGTTGGACATAATAGCAGATTTCATCTTTGAATCGATGACTTTGGCCACGATGGGACGGGGCCTCTGCTGGTCGACTTTGGCTTTCCCCAGGCGATGGACTCTGGAAAAGCGGATAGCTTCGGTTTCAGCCGACTTCATTTTCAGGTTATCTGACAGGAATAACCTAAAAAGTTCCTCGGATCTCTGGTGAGTTTCATTTTTAGTTTCAGGAAGACCGTGAATTATTAAGTTGTCTCTCATGCTTCTACATTGTAGGTCAAGAATGTTATTAGCCATGTTGAAATTTTCTTTTTGGAGATTACCCGTCAGACGTTGTAATTTGTTTACGTCGATCCTGAGTGAGGCATTGTCTGCCTTTAGTAGGAATGGATACCTATGTATATAAGAAGACTGTTGTTTATGAAGACAACCAGGGAACCATTGCGATTGCTAGAAACCCTGTGTGCCGACAGAGATGTAAACATGTCGATATAAAATATCATTTCATCAGAGAAGAAAGAATGACACTGATTTATTGTCCAACAGACGACATGGTAGCAGACGCTATGACGAAACCTGCTTCCAAACTGAAATTGAGAAGATTTGCAAAGGGCATGTTTGGTGTGTAAATATTGACTGTTATGTAGTATTGACTGCCATATTCTTTTGATGCTCTGAACTGTATTATTTCCTTTTAAAAGGTTGTTTTTGAAGAAGTTGTACAGTGTACTAGGCAACCATAAGTGGGAGTGTTAAAGTTAGAGGTTATATATGATTGCAAGTAACTGAATAAGTAACTCTGTAACTGCCTAACTGTCTAACTGTATATATAACTGATTCCACAAGAGGGCGCTATAGGCAGAGCCGTTAATGTTGCCGCCAGGTAGAGGGTATTTAAGGAGATGTCGACTCCCCCTCTGTCTCTTCCACCTTCACTCTCAGAGGAGAAGGATGTATCATCATATACTGCTGTGGAGCATGTGAAATAAACCACGCCGTTTATGGCTAAAGATATAAACCATGCCTCATGAACATATTAGTGTCGCCCCATAGCAGACTCTGTCAACACCCACTATACTAGCTGGCTGCATGTGGCAACAAGCAAACAGATGTTGATCCGAATGCTTTGAAACAAATTAAACTCACCACCACACATTACATTTCACTCTAAAAGTGACTTGCATGCATGGCTAATTAACAATAATTGCTTATGGCACGTCTAACTAACAGAGGTATATAGTAGGGATGTTCGATATTGGCTTTTTTACCGATATCCAATATAACGACTTGCTACAAAGGGTGATAGCTAACATGTGGGCTAACATTAGGTAACGTTTGGATGGATGCTAATTAGCTAACCTAAGCACATCGCATTGTCGAGATTAACGTTAGCAAGAAGAATAGTCTTATTTTCATGTAGTTGTGGACAGCTAGCGAACAAAGTCTTTCTTTGTTGCAAAATATGATAGTTAACATTCTTAATCTTGGTTGCTAAAATATTAGTTATGAAAAACAATAACTTTCTTAACATTAGCTGCTGGTGCTGACTTCACAATGCTTCTTAAAATCAGCTGACAGACGGGCAAACGTGAGGCGAGATGCTCGGTTTGCGCTAGATTTCTATTATAAGCAGTGGCGAATCCTCCTAAAAATATGAATATGAAATATGAAAAATAAAAATGATATTTTTTATATAGTTTACAATAATAATAAAAAATCATAATTTTTTATCTCTGTGTTATAATATTTATTTATTTATTTTTCCGTCTTTTCCTTCTCACTCTCTAACACTGTCAGACTCACTGAGGCAATCACTCTGTCTCACTACAGCTCAGCCAGAATAGAGAGAACAGAGGGAGGGAGGGGAGGTGTCTTTCCCTAGCTTCCACCACGTGATTCATGGGTGTGGAGTCCAAAACCAATTATTAGCCAATAAGATTCGAGCTTAATAAAGCGGTTCCCACACGATAACACGGGTCTGTCTGACAGCAAAGTACTCTAGCGTCTTCATACGGGCATGCCCTGGAGGCACGTCCATCTAACGTGACAACGTCTGAACGTCATCCCCTCGCGGGATTGATTGATTGAAAATTGTATTACAGAGTGGGCACGTTCGAATCCTCTATTAGTGTATCTAACATTTAGCACTTTAATAGCAACTTATTTTTCGCCGGCGGGACATTTACTGAGGACCAGCACAGCACACCACTGTGGATATTATGATTTAACAAATCTATCTGTCCAGGAGGAGCGAGGAGGACCACATTATTGGCCAGGTAAGCAGGCAGCCTAGCAGTTTCTAGCTTGGATGCTAAACTACTAACGTTATCAGGCTAGCTTGGATGCTAACTAACGTAAGCTGGTCATGGTTCATGGTGACTAACGTGAGCTGTTTGTGTTATAACGAGACAGCAAATTAATGAATGAATGAAAACTTTATTTAACAGATTTCAGAATGGGTACAATACAGTACGGCTCAATACACACAATTGTTAAGGGGATGCAGACCAGAGAAAGACTTTTGTCTTGTTTACATCAGGGTCCCCCATTTTCAATTCATATTGACATTTATGACATACACAACATACATGACATTTATGGCATAGGGACATATAGGTATTTACAGTAGTACTGATACATTTGTCACATATGCGGTATCCAAATATACAGTACTGTTACTCATAGATCCTGACAGAGTATATGATGGGGAGGAGACTGTACATTAGGAGGGGGTGGGTGGGCGGGAGAGAAATATACATCCGGTAGTGAGGAGACTGTACATTTGGGGCCAGGGGCTCGAATACGCAGTTACTTATTCCTCCATAGTAGCCAGGTTAATTTGGACATATACCTGTGATGTTTGTTTGGTTTATTTAATTCTTTTTGAGGCGTGCTGTCCTATAAATGCCAAGTAATAGTTGTTTCATGGACCAAGACCACAACAGTCTCCTCTCCTATAGCGTCAAATGTTTTATCTGCTGACAAAGCACAATACCTGTTGGTTTTTAGTTCACTCATTGTTCAGGGAAACACATTGTTAATGACATTGACGGATTGTGAATTTTGTGATTGACTCAAATTATATATTTGAAGAGTCAAAACTGTTCTCTTGGCTTTGTTTTGTTCATAGTAGTAACGCCGCCGAGCCATACTGTAACTGAGGGGTACAATTCCCTGACTGTATTACTAGATATGATACTTACTACCACTACCTTTGTACTTAATATTCGGCCACCCAGTACAGGGCATAAATATATTATGATGAACACTGTCACGTAGATGAAACGGATCCAACACAAATGTACGAATTAGAAATAGGTCTTTATTTCTACACAGCGATGGTGTGTAGAGCAAGCACTTAATCAAATCAATCACATTTAGGAATGGGAATTAGTATGCACTTTTATGGCAAGAGTATTCGTCGGTATATCAATAGAGAATGTCCAATCTCTGAAGGCGCAGGTGGTACATATACGACCTGGAATAGTTTAAGGAATAACAGCAATGATACTTTAATGATTATAGGCTGGATACACTAGGGGGGGTTAATCCGGTCGCTTGTAAGCCGACAGGAGTAGGAAGGGGGGGGGGGGGTAGAATCCGGCTGCCTCATCCGGCCAAGGGTATCCCAGGTGAACCCACTGTAGTGCCGTTCAATGCGCCGGCGATCCTTGGACCACAGATGAAAGCAGGTGGACTCTTTGTGGGCCGGCGTCCTCCGGTCCACGGAGGAGAGACGTGAAGCGACCTCGTCTTGCAGAGCGTCTCCTCACCTTGCGTCCTCTCCAGGGGGGGGGGTTCCAACACACGGCAGTGTCGGGGGTCTTTATCCATGGAATAATCAACGTATACAAAGCATAATCCGTGCCTGGGAAGGCGGGCTGTCGTCGGTAGAATAATCCGGTATACAGGTCCACTCGCTCGTCGGCTCTGGGGCTCCTCGGGTGCAGCTTCACGTGGGGTCAACCACCCTGGATAAGCAGCCAGTTCTCTGCCCGAAACGATGGGGTACTGACTACGGTAGTATTCTCACCGTACGAAGCACTATATATTAACAGACTATTATTAGCTTAATAGACTACGTCCAACTCGACGATATAGTGCCAAATATGACTATTCAAATATTAATATACACGATGTCTCAATACCGATGGTAGGCGAACTTGGCCTTACTCCCACACGTGGCGTCGCGGGGAGGCTTTACGTCTGTGACTCTATTGGAGGGTAAGAAACTGGACTGAAAAGGAAGTCCTACTTTAGTAGCGCAGTATATATACGCACTATGAACAAATAGTCCCATTAGTGGTGCGGTAGCCAGATTCCTACGCGGAACTAGGACTTGTTCGTACATGTTGAGCGGTACGTTTGAACTGGGTCTGGGGGTATGGCAGCCTGGCACCAAGGTCTCGACCAATAGTAGAATGGAGACTATTATGGGATGTTCAGTAGGCTAGAATGGATATTCAATGCATATTGTACAAGGAATATACAAGGGATATCAGGGAATATTAGAGAATATACAAATACAATTAAATATATATATATAAATAAATATATATATTCGGTTTAATCTGGCCCTTCACAACAGCCACCCCCTGATTGGTCCCAGACCTAATCAGTTAAACAGAGACAGATTAATCGCGTTGTCTATTTACACATAAGGGTTTGCTGTAGGGGTCAGTCAACTTCACAAAGTCATAGGGTTATAGGGTCATGGTCATCATCGATTGTGTCTGGGAGTCGGGGCAGTTCTATGAGCCTCGCCACGGGACGGGTGTAAGTGCGACCCTGGACAAGCACTTCAGCTGCTCGGACCTTGCCGTCGGCACCGGTGATCACTTTGCTTACGCGGCCGGCCGGCCACATAGCTCTGGGCAGTGATTGATCAATAATCATGACGACTGTTCCTTCTGTCAAATTGTCTCTCTCCTTTACCCACTTCTGGCGGGTCTGTAGAGACGGTAGGTAGTGCAGTAGGAAACTGCTCCAAAACTTGTCGGCTAATACTTGGCTGTACCTCCACATTCGTCGGCCGTTCGCTTCTTCAGGCCGGTACATTGTCTGGGGTAATGCAGGATCTAGCCGCCCCATCAGGAGTGTGTTGGGGGTAACTGGGTCGATAACAGTGCTCAATCCACAGAACACAGGCTTCTTATTTTCCACCTCCTCTGGACTTGCTTCCCTCGGGATAGGCATGGGCCACTGTCCTTCCGGGAGTCTTAGGAATGCGGGGCCGTCACTGTAAGCATTGCGACGGGTGAGGTCATCCAGGGGCATCCCCCGGGTGATGACGTCAGCTGGGTTCTGTTTTGTATCAACGTAGCGCCACTCTGTTTCTCCGGTTAACTCTTCGGTTAAGTCTTGAATCTCGGTGACTCTGACTCCCACGAAGACTTTGTACTTGCATGAGTCCGATTGGATCCAGGCGAGTACTGTCTTGGAATCTGACCACAGGATTGTTCTAGACACCGGTATGGTGAGCTCACGTTGGATGAGCGTGGCTAGGTGCGCTCCGGCTAGGGCTGCGCAGAGCTCTAGACGTGGGATAGATTGTTGCTTGCGTGGGGCTATTCTCGAGCGGGCGAGGACAAATGCTGTGTAGATCTCTCCCCCCCTTTCTTGGGCCCGCAAGTAGGCTACTGATCCGTATGCGACCTCTGAGGCGTCACTGAAGACGTGTAAGTCCATTTTACATGTCTCTGGCCTCACCGTGGGTGGGAAGTAGCTTCGGCGCATATTAACGCCTGGGAGTGAGTGGAGCTCCATCTCCCACTCTCTCCAGGTGGATGCAAGGTGTGCGGGAATGGGGTCGTCCCAGCCCTGGTCCTTGTCCCACAATGCTCGTACAATCATTTTTGCCCTGGTGGTGTACGGTAGAATACATCCTAGCGGGTCATATTGTCGGGCGAGTGTTGTGTACACACTCCGTCTGGTGGTCGGCGCCGCCGCCGGCCTTCCCTGCTCCGTAGTCAGGGGCTTGTGTCTGTAGTGAAGCGAATCTGTTTTGAATCGCCACACCAATCCCAGGGTCATCTCCTGGGCTTCTCCCGGGATTGTAGCCATCCAGGTCTCGCTGCTGGCTGCCTTGTCCTCGGAGGAGAGGCTGCGCAGTACTTGCGGATCGCTGCTGGCCCACTGCCTGAGATCAAAGCCGCCTTTGATCAATGAGGCGCGGAGTTTAATCAGGAGAGCCTCGGCTTCTTCCTGGGTTGAAAGGCTTTGTAGACAGTTGTCTACGTAGAAGCTGTTCTTTACGCTGTGTCGGACCTCTTCGTCCGCTGCTGGGTCCTCTGCTACATGTTTCTGTAGTGCAAATGTAGCACAGCAGGGGCTGCACGTCGTTCCGAAGGGGAGGACTTCCCATTGGTAGATGGCTGGGTGCTCATCTCCTGGCTTCTCTCTCCATAGGAACCGTAACAGGGGCTTGTCCTCCTCTACTAATCTCACCTGCAGGAACATTCCTTTAATGTCCCCGCTGATGGCCACCTTTTCCTGGCGGAAGCGGAGTAGAACGCCGAGTAGGGAGGGGCCGAGTGTGGGACCGGGCAGTAACTCTTTATTCAGATTTTGGGATCCGATCTGGTAGCTGCAGTTAAATACTATGCGGTCTTTACCGTTGTGATGGACCTTGTGGTGAGGCACGTACCACGATTCAGTGGTCTGGTCAGCCTCTTTAATGTCCATCTTTGTGACGTGTCCCGCTGTGATGAGCTTCTCAATCTCAGCGCGGTATACACTCTCTTGGGCGGGGTTCTTGGCTAAGCGCCGCTCCGTGTTCAGCAGGTACCGTTCTGTGGCGTCTGTCTTGGCGTGGAAAGTAGGCATTCCTTCTCGCCGCAGGAGTGGCGTGGCGTATCTCAACACGCCGTTGACCGGGACTCTCTTGGTCCCTGTCTCGAGGAGGTGAATGGCGTAAATGTCATCTTTAGAGCGAATGTCTTTCTTTCCGTTCTTAAAGGGCATTTGTTCCAAGGTCCATAGCCGCTCTACGTGTTGCAGGAGTGCGGTTTCTCCCTCTGTGACTCGGGAGTGGAGACATCTAGTGGCTGTACTTCGGTTGAGAGATTTGGCGAGCGGGCCTTGGAGAGTCCATCCCAAACGGGTCTCGACTGCTGCAGGACAGCCTCGGGGTCCGGTATGAACCCGGTCTATCGGGACAATGAGGTCTGCATGGTCGGAGCCTATCAACAGGGTCGGCATAGCATTGTCTATGAGCGGGATCGGTAACTTGCGCAGATGTGCATATTTCTCCATCAGCTTGGCGACGGGGTATGTGTACCGTGACAGTCCTATTTCTTGGCTGGTAAAGCGTCTGTAATCTGGTACCGTCGCTCAGGCTGGCCGCTTGCTGCGATAGAGAATGAGACATTCTCGCCCTTTATCGTCTTCAAATCTCGTCTTATTGTCCGAATTGTCATTTGGGTTTCGCTTCCCCGCAGCCCTAGCTGGGCCGCAGCGGAGGCGAGCAGAAGGGTCTTCTCTGACCCGTCGTCGAGGACGGCGTAAGTGTCCAGGACTTTATTCTGGTAGCTTAGTGTCACACGCACTACTTTTAGGAGTACTCGGGCTCCACTGCTGCTGGCGGGATCGATGTACATGACGCTCGCTTTGCTGCTGGATGGTGCGGGTGAAGGGCGCCGTCTGTTACTGTCGTGAAGTATGTCCAGATGGGCTCCATCGCACTTGGTGCACCTTTTCTTTAAGCGGCATTCGGCTGCCATGTGTGAGCGCGCACAGCGAAAACAGCGCTTGTTGGACTTTATCCATTGACTTGCTTCCTCCGCGTTCAGCTTGGGGAAGGAGTCACATTGCGCTAGCCAGTGTTCTTTCTCACAGTAGGGGCACACTATCTTCCACTTCTCCGTTCTGGAGGGGGTACTGTGGCTCCTGCTGCTCGGTACTGACTCCGATTGGTGCATCACAGTCACCGATCTTCTTCCATCATTTAGTCGTCTGGTTCCTTCTCTGGAGCCAGGGGTGCTCCGTCCGAATGTATCTAGCCGTAGGCTGCTGACTTCTCTCGCCAGGAAGTCTGCTAGATCGAGGAGGTTCGGTTCGGGGCCATTCGGGTCTCGGTGGTCTCTCTGTCGCCTAAAGCGCTCCTGTCGAGCGGGCGGCAGCTTCTCCAAGATCCTTTCCACATTTGAGTTGGCGTAAAGTTCATGCCTCCCCTTCTCTCTCTGCGCTCCCAACATCCCTACCAGGGACTGCACTCTGATGGACAGGTCGTCCAGTGCTCGATTGTCTATTGCTGGGGGTAAGCGGTCGATGTGTCGGATCTCCTGGATCACGTAATCCCATATGCGCCCATACCTCTGGTCCAATGCTACCAGCGCTGCTGTGTATGGGGTGGTGGAAGTCGCGTAGGCGAGCGCTATATTATGTGCGCGGGGCACCTTTAAGTGCTTCAGTAGGATGGCGTATTTATGGCGTTCATCCAATACATCCACCAACATGGTCTCCAGACACATGCGGAGTTCTGTATACTGGGCCCGGTTCTCTTGGGTGAAGTCGGGTACCATAGGCGTACCAATGTATGACGCTGACTGTGGATACATCGGCGAGCGTTGGGGGAGAGGCCTCCTAGGCGAGTCTCCTCCCGCTCCTTGGTATGGGCTGGTACCGGCAGTGTACCATGGCCCGCTTGTCCAGGTGCTGTTCCTCGGTGCGGGTCGTGCGTCGTGCTCACCCGTGTATAGAGTCGGGGGTCTGTAGCGCAGCTCCGCGGGAGTATAGCCTGGGCTGTACCGGACCTCCTGGTCCGGTAGAGTACTGTGCTGTCGTCGGGCGTGGTTCTCCTCCTCTTCCTCTTCGTCTTCAGTTAGGTCATCCAGTGCTTGTAGTCTCTGGTTTAGCCTCTCCACAGGATATGCTGCTCCTTCCCGGTTGCTAGGTCTCGCTTGGACCGGTGGGGGGAGGTGGTCTGTGGGGGGTATAGACCTCGTCTGTTGGTCAAGTTCAGGGTTGTTTACTCGGCTAGGGGATGCCGCCCTGGAGGTGTGTCTAGACGAGTTCCTGGAGCCTCTGGCGGAGGGAGAGGGTGTTGTCCGTCTGATCAGCTGTTCTATTAGTTGCGCTTGCTGTCTGTCGCGCTCTGCGTCCCGTAGAGCACCAGCAGCTGCTCGCTGGCTGTCTGCTCGGTCTCGGGCCACATTCTCTTCCCTCTGAATGCGTCTTATTTCTAGACGTATATGCTCTTCTTCGCTCCGCTGCTGGATCTGCAGTCGGTCGCGTTCAGCAGCGGCGTTCAGGCTGATGAGGAAGGCCTGCTGTAGGGTCCTCTCTGCCTCGCTGGGAGAAGGCGGTTGTATAGGGGAGCCTTCCCTCGGGGTACTCCTTGCGGAGCCTTGGAGCTCTATCTCCACGGTGCTCTCCCCGTCTTCTTCCGTGCCGAGTTCTCTCTCGGTAGCGTTGTATTCCTCCCGGGACTCATCGGGGACTACTTCTTCAGTACTGGCGGGGTGTGAAGTCATGTCTGGTTCCCACTGGTCCCCACCGTGAACTTGGTCAGTTACATTAGAACCCGTAGGGGCCTCTATGGTCGGGGTAGTCTGGGCGTTGGGGTTAGACATACTTTTACTTTCTAGTTTTACCGCGTTTACTGTTAGTAGAAGACTAGGTTGTTGACTGACAGCGTAAGCCTCTAAGTACTGAGGGAGCCGTCGTTCGCGCTGCGGGCGTTGGTTAGGAGGATCGTTTCGTGGAGTGTTCATCATAGGCCATTTCAATATTAATAACACTATATTAATATTACACTAATTACCATCCGGCTCGAAGGACCAATTGTAACTGAGGGGTACAATTCCCTGACTGTATTACTAGATATGATACTTACTACCACTACCTTTGTACTTAATATTCGGCCACCCAGTACACGGCATAAATATATTATGATGAACACTGTCACGTAGATGAAACGGATCCAACACAAATGTACGAATTAGAAATAGGTCTTTATTTCTACACAGCGATGGTGTGTAGAGCAAGCACTTAATCAAATCAATCACATTTAGGAATGGGAATTAGTATGCACTTTTATGGCAAGAGTATTCGTCGGTATATCAATAGAGAATGTCCAATCTCTGAAGGCGCAGGTGGTACATATACGACCTGGAATAGTTTAAGGAATAACAGCAATGATACTTTAATGATTATAGGCTGGATACACTAGGGGGGGTTAATCCGGTCGCTTGTAAGCCGACAGGAGTAGGAAGGGGGGGGGGGGGGGTAGAATCCGGCTGCCTCATCCGGCCAAGGGTATCCCAGGTGAACCCACTGTAGTGCCGTTCAATGCGCCGGCGATCCTTGGACCACAGATGAAAGCAGGTGGACTCTTTGTGGGCCGGCGTCCTCCGGTCCACGGAGGAGAGACGTGAAGCGACCTCGTCTTGCAGAGCGTCTCCTCACCTTGCGTCCTCTCCAGGGGGGGGGGTTCCAACACACGGCAGTGTCGGGGGTCTTTATCCATGGAATAATCAACGTATACAAAGCATAATCCGTGCCTGGGAAGGCGGGCTGTCGTCGGTAGAATAATCCGGTATACAGGTCCACTCGCTCGTCGGCTCTGGGGCTCCTCGGGTGCAGCTTCACGTGGGGTCAACCACCCTGGATAAGCAGCCAGTTCTCTGCCCGAAACGATGGGGTACTGACTACGGTAGTATTCTCACCGTACGAAGCACTATATATTAACAGACTATTATTAGCTTAATAGACTACGTCCAACTCGACGATATAGTGCCAAATATGACTATTCAAATATTAATATACACGATGTCTCAATACCGATGGTAGGCGAACTTGGCCTTACTCCCACACGTGGCGTCGCGGGGAGGCTTTACGTCTGTGACTCTATTGGAGGGTAAGAAACTGGACTGAAAAGGAAGTCCTACTTTAGTAGCGCAGTATATATACGCACTATGAACAAATAGTCCCATTAGTGGTGCGGTAGCCAGATTCCTACGCGGAACTAGGACTTGTTCGTACATGTTGAGCGGTACGTTTGAACTGGGTCTGGGGGTATGGCAGCCTGGCACCAAGGTCTCGACCAATAGTAGAATGGAGACTATTATGGGATGTTCAGTAGGCTAGAATGGATATTCAATGCATATTGTACAAGGAATATACAAGGGATATCAGGGAATATTAGAGAATATACAAATACAATTAAATATATATATATAAATAAATATATATATTCGGTTTAATCTGGCCCTTCACAACACATACTGTACATGTTGACTGCTTGGTTTGACTGGCCGCAGAGCCATACTGTACATATTGACTGCTTGGTTTGACTGGCCGCAGAGCCATACTGTACATGGTGACTGCTTGGTTTGACTGGCTGCCGAGCCATACTGTACATGGTGACTGCTTGGCTTAAATATAAAAAAAAGAAAAATAATAATAATAATATTAATAACATATATATATATATATATTTTTTTTTAATAACTTTTTTTTTGGCATCCCCTGTTATTTTACCCATGCGACGCCACTGATTATAAGATGGTGGACAATGCGCAACATAACAGAAAACAATGCACCTCATACAGACAGGCATTCAAATGTATTTTTATTTATAATATTATTAATTGTTAAAATTATTCTTGATGAGGAACATGGGCATTGCCCTTTACACATTTTAATTTTTTTATAAAATAATAATAATCCTTTTTTCTTTTTTTTCTTTTTTTTGTTGCACTTTGGTCATCAAGGGGCACATGGGCAAGTGCTTATGCACCCAAAGCCCGCCCCCCCCTCTCTGCATGTGCCTGAAGAGGTGTGTGATGGACGTTCAGAGGCACCGTGCCCAGAGGCTTCTCTTGATCCTTAGAGAGGTGAGAGAGAGAGAGAGAGAGAGAGAGAGAGAGAGAGAGAGAGAGAGAGAGAGAGAGAGAGAGAGAGCACGGTCCCCCCTGAGCTTACGCCTAGTTTTAGGCACTACAAGGAGGAGCTGGTCAGCTGACCTGAGAGAGCGGGAAGGTGCATAGAACTGCAACAGCTCAGAGAGGTAGGGTGGGGCAAGGTCACGAAGAGCTTTAAAAGCAAATAATTTAAAAATGAATCCCAAAATGCACGGGGAGCCAGTGGAGTGAGGATAAAATCAGTGAGATGTGCTTATATTTACGAGTGCCAGTTAAAAGACGCGCAGCGGCGTTCTGCACCATCTGAAGGCGAGCAACCGAGGATCCACTCACCCCTATATAAAGTGCATTGCAGTAATCCAGCCTAGTAGTCACTCACAAATGTGTGGATTACTGCTTCAAAATGCTGTGTAGCACCTGTGTCACTAACAGTAACAGCTGTTCGCCCCGGACCAGTTCTAGGTTTGAATGAGGAGAGGAGTGATATACACAGTAAAAGGAATAGTAGACCAGAGACAAGGTTATAACAGTGACCGGTAATTTATTCAGTTTAAACAGCAGCGCTAGTAAGACAATGACGACAACATACAACGAGTAGGTGAGGTAAAGTGAAGTATCGCTTTTAGGTTCTTTCATTAACCACTCCTTCTTTCAGGAAGGTTAGTTCGATATCAAGTTCTAGGTTGATTGGATCAACACATTTGGTTCGGTTCAGACGTCTCTGAGGTTATCACGAGCTAAAAGCTAGGTTTAAGGTTGGACATTAGATGTATACCTTTTTCGTGAGTAACTCGTTATCTTTTCTTCTGCAATTGCAGATCAGTAAACTCTATATCAGTTTATCATTTCAGTAAACTCTATCAGTTTATCATTTCAGTAAACTCTATATCAGTTTATCATTTCAGTAAACTCTATATCAGTTAGGTAGGTAAGTATTTAAACACATTAATTAAACCCTTTAAGTGTGCAGGGAATGCAAGTACCTTATTAGGTGCAATGACCCTTTAAACTATCTTTCTTTACAGGAGAACCATCAGCGATTCAACTATAATCAATATGTTATCAATGAGATTCAAGCAGGGGCGTATCTAGACCCAGCACTTCAGTAGGGCAGAGAAGGGCACCAAAAATTTGGCCAGTTTTGGCTGGTTTGTGGCCGAAAATGGCTGGATTTTGTAACTATTTTTTTAAAAATTTATTTCGGTTTTAGGGTTAGGTTAGGTTAGGGTTATGTTATTTAATTATTTGGGGGAGCCAGCCCCCCAAACTCCTGAAATGCATAGAAATCTATGAAATAAATAAAACAATCTGACATTTATATTAAAAAGAGCTAGCCCCCCAAACCCCTAAAATACATAGAAATCTATGCATTTTGGAACAGTTACTATATATATAGTCAAGAAAGCATTTAGTCATACTTAAAGTTTAAAGTGCTTTACTTGCATTGAACATTGCATTGAACATTGAACATTGAGGAGACATCATTAGAAAGCACAATGTATGTTTCCATAGTTACGCAGATTACACACAATTGTACATCTCCGCTGAACCAAATGATCACACAGCTATAAACTCCATTTCCGCCTGTCTCTTAGCAATAAACAAATGGATGACGAACAACTTCCTAAAATTAAATGAGGGCAAAACTGAAATCCTACTAGTCGGTCCTATAACAAAAAGAGAAATGTTACAGAGCAATATGGGGCAACTTACTCCTTGGATCAAACCCAAAGTTACAAGTAAATAACCTACACTGGCTTCCGGTAACATTTAGAATTGATTTCAAGGTCCTCCTCCTTATATACAAAGTATAAACATTGCGATCATCTACTATTGAAGGTTCCAAGCCACAGTCTAAAGAAAATCGGGGATGCAGCCTTTGCTAACTATGCACCAAAGTTATGGAACACACTACCTATGGACATTAGGGAAGCTAGATCTCTTAATATTTTCAGAAATAAGCTAAAAACGTACCTCTTCACCATAGCCTTCTAATACACCCCGCTGTTGATTGTACTGTAGCACTATTTTACTCTGGCCATTCTATTGCATAATTTTACTATCTATTCTACTATTCTATTATTGCACTGTATTTGTTATGGTTTGTAACCGACCCCAATCGCACAACACAAGACAGGTATGATGGTTTGCCAAGAAACAGATCTTTATTTAGAACAGGGAAAAAGGGCACTGTCCCTTTAAGGGAGAAAACACAAAACACTGGAATAACACAAGAGGGGAAGGTAAGGTGCCTTTAAGAGGTGGGCAGGTAAAGGGAACACTATGGGAAGGTAAAGGGAACGCCTAAGGGAAGGTTAAGGGAACGCCTTGGGACAGAGGAACTAGAGACTAGGTAAACCAGGGACTAGGAGAGCTAGGGATAGAGGACTAGGGACTAGGAGAACTAGGGAAGGAGAACTGGGGACTAGGAGAACAAGGGACAAGGAACTAGCTGGAACTAGAAGGGGAGAACTTGGGACAGGAACTAGGTGGAACTAGAAACAGAGGGGACAGAGGCCCGCGGAGGCGGGCTGGGGAACAGGGAGGAACTGGGGACAGAGAACCGCGGAGGCGGGCTGGGGACAGGGAGGAACTGGGGACTGGTGGGAAAACATCTGGGCCGCTCTGCAGAACAGAGGAGAGGGTTAATATTCAAAGGGAAAAAACAGAGCAGATGCAGAACAGTCCAAATAACAAAGTACAAAGTAAATACTATCTTCGTGTGAACAAACACACAGTGGGAGATGAAATGTCCAAAATAATATCCACGAGAGAACAAAACAGAGTGGGAGATGAAATGTCCAAACTAATAACTAAGAGAGAGCTAACGGAGGCAATACGCTGGGAGAGTGACATCACAATCAAAACTCACCCAGGCGTATGCGTAATGGTACAGGAACAGCAGCGGGAACGGGGGCAAGAGGCATTACGCTGAGTGAGTGACATCACAATCAAAACTCACCCAGGCGTATGCGTAATGGTACAGGAACAGCAGCGGGAACGGGGGCAAGAGGCATTACGCTGAGTGAGTGACATCACAATCAAAACTCACCCAGGCGTATGCGTAAAGGTACAGGGACAGCAGCGGGAACGGGGGCAAGGGGCATTACGCTGAGTGAGTGACATCACAATCAAAACTCACCCAGGCGTATGCGTAAAGGTTCAGGGACAGCAGCGGGGCGAGGGCATCGCCACCGGGTGGCTGGCTGTCCGAGCCGAGGGACAGAGTGCTGGAACAGTGGCGGGCGGCGAGGGTGTCGTCCACCGGGTAGCCGACTGTCGGAGCCTAGGAACAGAGTGGCGCGCCACACCTTGGTGTGCGCGTCGGAACAGAGAGCTGGAACAGTGGCGGTGGCGAGGATGTCGTCCACCGGGTAGCCGCTGTCGGAGCCGAGGAACAGAGTGCGCGCCACACCTTGGTGTGCGCGTCGGAACAGAGAGCTGGAACAGTGGCGGTGGCGAGGATGTCGTCCACCGGGTAGCCGCTGTCGGAGCCGAGGAACAGAGTGCGCGCCACACCTTGGTGTGCGCGTCGGAACAGAGAGCTGGAACAGTGGCGGTGGCGAGGATGTCGTCCACCGGGTAGCCGCTGTCGGAGCCGAGGAACAGAGTGCGCGCCACACCTTGGTGTGCGCGTCGGAACCGAGAGACGCCTCGGGGTGCGTCTGCGAGGAGGAGTGTGCCAAGCACGAGGGTCTGGAAGATGCGCGTCGGCGCGCTGAGGTCTGGAGAGCGTGCCAAGCTCGAAGGTCTGGAAGATGCGCGTCTGTGCGCTGGTACGGAGGAGCGTGCCAAGCTCGAAGGTCTGGAAGATGCGCGTCAGTGCGCTGGTACGGAGGAGCGTGCCAAGCTCGAAGGTCTGGAAGATGCGCGTCTGTGCGCTGGTACGGAGGAGCGTGCCAAGCTCGAAGGTCCGGGAGATGCGCGTTGGTCTAGATGTGCGTCAGGACGAACAGCTGCGCTGGGGTCTGCAGTGGAGCGCTGGGGTGCCTCCCGTGGAAGTTACAGGGAGCGCAGAACAGTCTCCTCCACAGGCTACGGCGACAGCAGACGAAGGCTGGAGCAAACATCTCAAGGCTGGAGAGATCCATCTTACAGCATTGGTAGACCAGAGGATCTCCCGAAAGAGTCTAGATGTTAGAGAATATGACTCAGCATGAATACAACACGACCCCACGCCAAAACGAGGGGAAGCGCCCTGGTATTTAAAGCCCACAGGGGGACTAATTAGCCTGCCACCACAGGTGCGAGAGATAATAGAATATCAAACAGGTGTGGCCACTAAGGGTAAGGAACGAGAGGGTGGGGGCTAGAGAGAGTGAGTAGGGAATTCCTAACAGTAGGCTTAAAGAAGACAGAGAAAAGGTAGTGAGCAGCGGGCAAAACCTCACAGTATTATTGGTGTGCAAACCAGTCAACTTACAAAAAAGAGCCTGTTGGAGGATTTCAACAAGATAAATGCGACAACATTGCAAAATATTTCACTATAATATTTCAAAGTGAAGTAAAAAATATTATAATAATTATTTGATCATGTTAAATGATCATTTGATCATGTTAAAAAAGGGGAAATAAAAAACATTTGTAAAAAAAAAAAAAAAAATTTAATCAGTGGGGCACAGATGATCATCAGTAGGGCACGTGCCCTACTGATAGTGGTCTAAATACGCAGATGGATTCAAGTATCTTACTGGGTGCATTGACCCTTTAACTCTCCCTCTTTACAGGAGAACATCAGTGGTTCAGGTATCTTATTGGGTGCATTTACCATTTAACTCTCCCTCTTTACAGGAGAAATATGTAGTTCAAGTATCTTACTGGGTGCATTGACCCTTTAACTCTCCCTCTTTACAGGAGAAATATCAGTACCCATACAATGTGCATCAATCAGATACAAAATACAATATCAAAAATACAAAAGGTGAAACAGGGTCAAAAGCCCTTGGAAGTCCTTGTGTTCAAGTTCAATCAGTTTGTATCATAGAAAAGGATAGGTCATACCGTCCTTCCGGGTCCAATTCCTGCAATTCACAATCCTACCAGATTGTTGAGGCAACAGGGGGTAACAGATCAGGCTCCTGGGTATAGCCCTGATCTAGATCTGAGGTTCTTTGGGTTGGCTCGCCATCTTGTGTCGGCCCGGCACACCGCCTCGTCCCGCGTGGGCACACGTGATGAGTGGTGGTCGGTCGGGACTCCTGGGAACTCTTCCCGGTGGTGGAAAAACCTGGCCTGCATAACAGGCATTCAGAAAATAAAAGCTATTTATCATCTTTCATTGCTTTAGAATGGATAATCAATCAGGCTACTTTTGGCTATGCTAAGCTAAAGTAGGCTACAATATCACAGCACATGGGAACATCCATTTGACTTATGCTAAATTAGGCTAAAGTGCACTAGCACATGGAAACATTCCTCACATTCCATATTAAACTCTCAAAAGCAACCGAAATGTATATAGACCATGTTCTTATCATACAGCATATCAATACAATTATAAGTACTTCTGAAATGGTTTATTTCTAGTTTTCATTTGACCAAATTGAGCTTGGAGCTTCGCTAGCATGACTCAGGATGAAGCTACATTATTAGCTAGCCATACAATTCGCTGGCGTAGCTTGTGTCGTGTGGATAACGTTGTTAGCCGATTAGCATTGAGCTAGCGATTTTATAGATTCGACAATGAAACAGCACAATATTGATGAAACTCACCAAAACCGTCTCTGGAAGTGGTATGTTCTTTAACAGCAACAACCTCTTCGGTTTTGTAACTGGGGGAATCTTTTATGACTGTTTGATAACTATTTCATGGTGCTAGTTCATTCCGGTTCTATCAGTATTCAGTATCTGCGTCAGTCTCCGTCAATCTATGATCTTCATCTGCGTGAGGCGAGGTGCGAACTGCTCACCTAACTCACGTTCTGAGGTAACTTAAAGGGGCAGTGAGGCAATTCAAAGGATTTGGTCAAAACGTTGTTAACCTCACATGAATATATAACCCAATAACATTAACTGTTTATGTTCTTACACAATAGCATTAACTATTTATGTTCTTATTCAATGGCATTAACTATTTATGTTCCTATAACTAAATAGTTATGAATCTGAAACCTGGGTTACATCTGCGCCTGTAGGATGGGCTTAATTTTGGCCAGCTGCCTTAACTGGAAGAATCTTAATTTTTACCACGGCCTTGATCTGGCTGTCAAATGTAAGGTCCGGGTAAATTTTTACACCTAGGTTCTTCACTATTGGTTTGACATGTTGTGCCAGCGAACCCAGATCTAGCAGTGAGGTCACAGAGGGGCCACCAAATACCATGACCTCTGTCTTTTTATCATTAAAATAAAAAAAATTCAATGTCATCCAAGACTTAATGTCGTCGAGACATTTGGTCAGCGGCTCTATAGAAAAGGAGCCAGACTTCTTTAGTGGCATATAAATCTGGCTGTCATCAGCGTAGCAGTGAAAAGGGATGCCGTGCTTTCCGAGGATAGAACCAAGGGGCAATAAATAAATAGAGAAAAGGACAGCGCCAAGTATCGAGCCCTGGGGGACACCATACAGTAGAGGACACAGAGTCCTCAAGCCTAACACAAAAAGTTTGATCTGCCAGGTAGGACTTGAACCATTCAAGGGCTATGCCTCTGATGCCCACCCACTGTTCAAGGCGAGCAATTCAAATGTCATGGTCCACCGTGTCAAATGCAGCCGACAAGTCTAAAAGCACCAGGACAACACAGTCACTGGAATCAGTAGCTAAAAAGATGTCATTAAAAACTCAGTGCTGTGCAGGGCTTTAAAACCAGATTGGAAAACCTCGAGAATATTGTGCTTGTTTAAAAAATTCATTAGCTGAGTATAGACAATTTTCTCGAGGATCTTTGATAAAAATGGCAGTTTAGATATGGGCCTAAAATTCGACATGGCTGCAGGATCAAGCCCACACTGTAAAAAAATTATGATTTTTCACAGGAAAAAATGTATTTGTTTTTACTGTAATTTGACAGTAAGTATTTGGAAACCATTGATGCTAGACATTAACCGTTTTCTCGCAGCTTTTTTTCTTAAATCAAATCAAATCTAAATCAAATGTATTTGTAAGGCCCGACAACACACGTTAATGTCCCCATGGGCCGTACACGTCTTCTTTAAACAAGTCAAGAAGAAACATCACAATAAGTCAGAACAAAACAAGAACACCATAAGGTCCAAAATGTTTTAAATAAATGCAAAATAAATGCAACAATCCCAGACATACCCCACGCGAAGGTAAGGAAAAACTCACTAAAACCTAGCAATAGGAAAAAATGTGAAGTCACCAACTGGGCTATTCTTTGTTCTGATATAATCAGAACCTAATAAACTGCTCTGCGTTGGGTGAAACCCTTTAAAGCCCTGTGGTACTTTCAATAAAGACCAAATGGTCTTGTTCGACGACCAGCTGAGCAGCAGGAGAAATGGAGAGGAGAATGTGTATAACAGCATCTGTTTTAATTCAAAGTTAAGAGTGTAATTACAATGAAAAATGGATTCTGCAATGATATAAGGGTACTCAAGTACTATGCCACCGATCCCTTATATCAGACTAATGTTAAAGTAGATAGTTGATAAGTTGTTGATGGTCTTTGTTCTCTGGCTGATGAACAAAGAAAAGTCTGTTCTCCCTCCAAATGTGCTTTGTCTGTTGATCTCCTCTGCCGCGTCGTCCGCTGTGTGAAAAGGTAGGTGTGTTGTCTTGGTGGTTCCGTTTCAGAGTGTCCTCCCACCGTCACAACACCCTCCTTATATCAAAAACCTGGAGTCTCTGTGTGATGTCATCAAAGTGACGTCAGCAGCTGTGTTCCTCCAATCACGGCCTCTCTACGTTTGAATTTGAAATAGGGGGTTGTCCTCAATAGGCCAACCCCCGCTACTTTGTTTAAGACCAGAGAATAGTTTCACTTTATATCTAGCATACTACTTTGGTTGTTGAACCCCAAGATATATTACATAAACACAGAGATATCATAATTGAACAGTTTATCTTGATGCTACATGAGGCCTAATCATTCTTTTAACTTACATCAATATCTCTTTTATACAGTTAGTATTCAACACATTTAAATATTTTCCAATGTAGATTCAGACGTGGCCTAATTTCAAACTCTGTGATTCCCCGTCATACCCATGTCATATTTCATATCATTTAATTCAGAATTATTACCACAATATAAACAGGCCCATTTGTAGTTCATATCAACCTAATCTGAGTATAGTAATAGACATTTGAAAATGTACGTTGTGTTAAGCAAGGCAGGAGACAGCCAGGTGGTCACATGAAAATGCCGGGGCGTCTGTTGGGACACCCGATACTTCTTTGAAGTGAGATAACCAACTGTTCTCAGGGAGATGTTATCTCTGGTTTTACATAGAACTGGCCGAACTGCGTGACCAGTATCCTGTCTGTCTGCAGCTGCTAACAGTTAAATGCAAATCACCTCCGGTGGTGCTCCCCCGGTCTCTGTCAACACACACACACACTCTCTAAGCTTGTCATCCTCTTCAAATCAGGTTTAATGATAACCTATTTTTGATTGACATGTTTCTACAAGACTAAAACACATTAGTTTGATTTGAACACCAGTTTCAGGCAACATATGTCTATCTATGGTTACCAAATACTACCACAAATGCACCACAGGCAATGTGGAGGAGAGAAACCTTAGAAGGGCCATTCAAGGGGGGATCTCCCTTCTTAGATGTCGGTGATAGTAGTGTTGCAGTAAAAACAGGCGAACAGTTGGTAAGCATGCACTCATGTGTGTAGTGAAACACGTGCATGCGATAGCAACTGAACATTTTGAAAAATTAAAGATAGATCTTACAGTGCAGGCTTCTTGATCAGAGGCTGCACAACCGCATGTTTAAAAAGTGCAGGGACCACACCAGAGGACAGGCTGCTATTCATAATGTTAAGTACAGTAGGCCCAACAGCTGGGAATACTTCCGTAAAGATCGAGGTGGAACAGCATCATCTTGGGAGCCCGAGGGCTTAATTTAGCCAATGACCTCCTGTAAGGAAGACAGCGTCATGGGCACAAATGTGTCAAATACAGCAGGGCTGGGGACAAAAACAGAGGGGTCATGAGCAGGAGGTGAAATAAAAGCCCTAATGGAGGAGACCTTATCAATGAAGAAGTTAAGGAAACCTTCACAGGCAGCACGAGAGGCCTCCACACAGGTAGTCAGTGGTGCATTAGATTCAGATTCAGAGTTGTATTTGCCACATTGAAACAATACAATCAGAGTTCTTCTTACAAAATCATAAATACCATACCATGGACAAAAGGAGCAGGAAGAAGAATAAATCTTATAGTTACCTACCCCTTATTCCTTTTTTTTATCCACTTTTTCTCCCGTTTTCTATATTTTTCCTCCCATCCCAATTTCGTATCATCCAATTCAACCCTCCCCTGTCACGAACGCTGTTTCTTGCCTCCCACAAGCCGGCTGCAATGTGGACTAAGTCATACATAGCACAAGTCCCCTCCGGTACTTGAGGTAACAGCAGTCGCATCTTTTCACCTGCGCAGCTCGATCTCTCAGTGGCGAGGAGTAACGCGTGGGAGGCTCACGCTGCCCCCGACACTTCCTGATTCTACTGCGCAGGCGCACCAACCAACCTGTAGGAGTCGCTGTCCACAACGCCCGATCCCCACCCATCAGTTTCCCACCCCCTAATACGGCCAATGTGTATTAGTACGGACGACCAGCTAAACTGAAAGCAAATGTGGAGCGCTGGGCTCGAACAGGCAAGCCCAGCATCTCCAGATTTCGTGGTGAGCGCCTTGCCCACTACGCCACGTAGCCACCCTACCTACCCCTTATTCCTAAACTAAACAAGTATTTGCTTAATGGTCGGCGTACAACCTAATTTACACAAAATAATAATTTATACCATATACAAAGAAACAAACAATCCACAGTTTAAACAAGAAATTGTTTTATGATAATAATAATAATAAAGAATAAAAGAAAGAAAAAAAAGCAAAGATCTCACTATTCAGATCACATTTGACTTTCAAATATATTTTTTATAATTATTTTTGAATTGACAAACACTATTACATCCCTTAAGCTCGTTATGGAGAGAATTCCACAACTTTACACCAATAACTGAAGGACACATCTGTTTAAGTGTGGTACGTGCAAACAAAAAAACAAATATAATTTTCTCCTACTAAACTCACTTTCTAAATGAAAAAGATTTTGTAGTTTTTCTGGCAGTGTATTATTTCTTGCCCTAAACATAATTAACATTGTTTGAAACTTAACCATGTCTTCAAGTTTAATTATTTTAGATTTAATAAATAATGTGTTTGTGTGTTCTCGATAATTCACTTTATGTGTGATTCTTACAGCCCTCTTCTGTAGTATATATAATGGTTTTATATTGGTCCCATAAGTATTCCCCCATACTTCAACACAATAACTGAGATAAGGTGAGATGAGTGACAGTAGAGTGTTCTCATTGCCTCATACTCTAACACATCCTTTACTTTATTCATACAAAAATACTCTTGGACATCTTTGTTTTTATGTGTGCTACAGTATGTGAGATTTCCATGTTAATTTATCATCCATGATTACACCAAGAAAACTAAATGCATTAACTCTCTCTATATCAACTCCATCTATGGTCAGTAATATATTTTCATCTAGTTTTCGATTGCCAAAAATCATAAATTTAGTTTTTTTCAGATTTAGTGATAGCTTATTTACATCAAACCATTTTTTTAGCTTTGTCATTTCATACACAATATATTCAGCTAGTTCCTTTAAATTATTTCCAGAGCAAAAAAAATTGGTATCATCAGCAAACAAGACAAACTGTAATAGTTTTGAAACATCACAAATATCATTAATATATAAAAGAACGAGTTTGGGCCCCAAAACCGAACCTTGCGGTACCCCACATTACATTTTCATGAGTTCAGATTTGACATCTGCCAACTGCACATATTGTTGCCTATTGTGGAGATAACTACTCAACCATTCAAGAACCATTCCTCTCACACCATATGAACATCATTTAGAAATTAAAATATTATGATCTAAGGTATCAAATGCCTTTTTTAAATCAATAAACACCCCTATTGTTATTTCCTTTTATCTGTTGCTGTTGTTATTTCTTCAATAATATTCATTAAGGCAGTCGCTGTTGATCTGTTTTGCCTAAAGCCATACGGCTTTCGCTCAGCAATTTGTTCTTTTCCACAAAACGTATGCGAAAACTGTTTTTCAAGCACTTTCGAGAACTGTGAGAGCAATGACACTGGTCTATAGTTAGTGAAGCTGTGCTTATCTCCTACTTTGTAAAGTGGGATCACTTTTGCTACCTTCATCCTGTCTGGAAAAATACCTGTCTGAAAAGAAAGATTACAAATATAACAGAGAGGTTTGATTATACAATCAATTGTCTTCTTCACTATAATCATATCCCATCACTGTCAATGGATGTCTTATTCTTTGACTTTGATACAATGGATATGATTTCTGCTTCACTGACATTTCCCAAAATCATATAGACTACAGTACTTTACTATCTCCTCTCCATCCTTCCTGTAATGGTTCATCGTGTTTTTGCATGGCATCTGCCAGATTTGGCCACACATTTACAAAAAAAGAGTTGAATTCATTAACCACCTCATTCATGTTTTTTATAGTCTTACTATTACTAATGAAATGGCTAGGCATTTTTATGGACGCTGATTTATTTCCCATTACCTTATTTAGAATGTCCCATGTGCCCTTTATATTATTTTTTTCCCGCCTAACAATCTATTGTAATAATCTTTCTTAGCCCGTCTCATAATTAATACTAACTTATTCTTATACACTTTGTATTTAGTTGCAGCAGCCTTTTTTCTACATTTGATAAAATCTCTATAAAGTTTGTTTTTCTTTATACATGCATTCTCTAACCCCTTTGTTATCCATGGTTTTCTATTGTCATTACTTTTTTGTTTATGTTGAACGATTGGGCAGTGCTTATCGTAAAGTGTCCGATAGGTATTCAAAAAAGTATTGTAAGCAGCATTGACATCTTCTACATAGACCCCCTTCCATTCTTCATTCCAAAGATAATTCCTGAACAAGTTTACAGCATCTTCCTTTCTTAACCTTTTATATCTGTACCCATTCTCCTCCGTTGTTCTCTTCAATTGACAATCAAAAGTAACAAAAACAGGTAAGTTGATGGTCTTAAACAAGACACAGTTTTACATGATAATGTCGGCAAAATATGTTGTCCTAGCCTCCCGTACAGTATTCTGGAAGTGATGCCAGCAGTCTCTTAGCGTCTGAAGAGATACATGTAGTTTTTCCTTCTTCCATTTGCGCTGGGGCAACAGTGTCCATAGTACAGTAGTTTGACAGGCACCAGTAAACCACAAGCTAAGGGTCTCAACATCATCACATACTGGAATAATAATCCGGCAATGGCAAGCAGAAGCGCCAGGTTTAACTGTGTTACAGCCAAGTGCAGCGTCAAATGTATATACTCTTTTTTCTGGACTCTTTTTGTATCACAAACAGTACTGTATTTGCAAATCTGGTATGTCATAAATGTATAGATGTAGCAGTACTGTCTATCTGTATGTCATGTATGTCATATATGTTACAATGAATTGAAAATGGGGGACCCTGATGTAAACAAGACGAAAGTCTTTCTCTGGTCTGCATCCCCTTAACAATTGTATGTATTGAGCTGTACTGTACTGTACCCATTCTGCAATCTGTTAATAAAGTTTTCAATCAATCAATTCAATCAATCAAACAGGACAGGCATATGATCAGAGAAAGATTATCCACATATCTCTAGATTAAAAACAGGTAAACCATATGATAAAACCAGATCAAGTGTGTGCCCACGTTCATGTGTGGGGCCAGACACGGATTGGATAAGATTAAAACAGTCGATGGTGTTTAAAAAGTCCTTTGCCAAAGGGTTGTCGGAACAACACAAAAACAAAAAAACAACATGCACATTAAAATCCCCGACAATCAGGACATGATCATAATTTGGCATGATATCGGCCAGGAAGGCAGAAAAGTCATTAATAAAATCCGTATTGTACTTAGGGGGGCGGTAGATCACAGCACACAACACGGTATGCTTGATCTTAAACATGCTCAGCTCAAAGCTGCAGAACGGTGAAGGTAGCGATAGTGGTTTACACTTGTAGCCACCCTTGTAAACAATCGCTAACCCCCCTCCTCGGCCTGACATCCACGGAGTGTTAAAATAGCTGCAGTCTGTCTGCAAGAGTTCTGTGATTGTGCTGGACTCACCAACATGTAGCAGGTATTATTATCAGTTAGCTGAAATACAGACTTTATTAGTTTTGTTTAGAGCCAAATGCAGAGTATTACCAGCAAATATACAGAGGTTGTTCGTTCCCTGTCCAGATGACAGCAGAAGGAAATTAAATTTTAAACACCAATTTGCACGAACAACCTTAAAACAAAGGTGCACCTCAGTTATAGGTATCAAACTATGGAACTCTTTGCAGAACGATGAAAAGAGTTCCACTAATATATTTCACTTCAAAAGGTTGTGCAAAGAAAATATACATAGACAGTATAGCACAGTTTAGTATAATATTGCAGTTTAGCGTGTCAGGATGACGTAGCATAGAGTTGTATAGGCCAGTATGAGTATAGTAATATAGTATATAGCAGCGTAACATAGAATAATAATATATAAAAATATTGTATAATACTGTACCAATATGGTGTAGAATAAATAGTATGATTTAGTTATATTATAATAAAATAGAAATTAGATAGTATATAGAAGTATAATACATTATATATATGTGTGTGTGTGTGTGTGTGTGTGTGTGTGTGTGTGTGTGTGTGTGTGTGTGTGTGTGTGTGTGTGTGTGTGTGTGTGTGTGTGTGTGTGTGTGTGTGTGTGTGTGTGTGTGTGTGTGTGTGTGTGTGTGTGAATGAACCTAAATATGTAGTTTGACTGATAGATACACAAAATGGGTTTATTTATGTTGATTTAATTTGGTTGTGTTGATGTTTCCATTTTTTGCAAAATGGGTATATTCTGTTTGGTTTTACACAATAAGTCTATCGGTGTGTTGTGTGTGTGTGTAGGGGCAGGTATATATAAGATTTTTTCTTCTTCCTGTTCCTTTCGGCCATGGTATTTGGTGAATTATATGAATATGTACTGTTGGACTGTGGTAATTCCATGTACGAATAAATAAATGATGATGAAATGATGATGTAGCAGGTCTCGGTTATAAAAAGGAAATCCAGTCCCCGGGAAATGAAGAAGTCCTTCAGTATGAAAGCCTTGTTAGCCAGCGATCTAGCATTTACCAGGCCAAATCTGGAGGACAGCGGCGGGTCCGAGGCATCAGAGGCCTGGGGAGCACGATACAGAGACCGGAGATTCTGCAGATTCACCCCGCGAAGGCGGGGGCGGGACGAGCAGAGCAGTAGCCGCGGGGCTGAAACAGCTCATCTGAGCCCACGACAGGTACCAGACAGGTGCCAGCCGGATCCAGTGGGCGCAAGGTAGCGAAGGGCCACGAGGTCGATCCATATCCCGATCTGTATTCCAAGCCGGCTTTCAATCTCACCAAATTGCCGCCTCGCTTCCGACGACGGCAATAGTGCTTGCGCCGAGGGAGTGGTGCTGGGGCGTGGCACAGGTAGGCCGGGATATCTGACAGGAATGGAGGCAGTGTTTTATGGCCACTGTGATAAAAATTAGCTAGATCATTAGTAGAGTGCCTAAGATCTAGGAGCGTGTGGCGATCATAAACCAGAAGTGAGTTAACATTATGATCAAAAAGAAAAACAGGGGTTCCGGTTCCGGGTCGGAAGGATGTGAACGTCTCTGAGCCACGCTGCCGCTCCCGTACTTTTATTTTACTTTAAAAAGCCGTTTTTAATTTTCAAGATAATTGAACCACTAATATACAACATCCGTATCTAAGACTGTACTATTCGACCCAAAAAGGAAAAGAATAACGAGCGTGATGACTGCGCAAGTCTTGAGAAGCGAGGCCGCCCCTGTGGATGGGGATACCATGGCTAAGCTAATGGAGGAGCTCAAACAGGCCTTCACCATGGAGTTCAGAACGTTTGCTGCCTCGCTCGAGTCTAGACTCGACGGCTTCCAGCAGGAGATCGCAGACCATACCCAACGCTTGACCTCCGTGGAGGGCGGCATGGATAGGTGGTCGGATAGGATGGTGGAGCTGGAAGTAAGATGCACAGCTCAGGATGTAGTCATCGACAAGCTAAGAAACAAGCTAATTGATGTTGAATCACGTAGTCGGCGTTCTAACATACGCATCCTGGGCCTGGACGAATCCCTGCACAGCAACCGTCCCAGTGTCTTTTTCGCGGAGGTCCTGGTGGAAATCATGGGGAAAAATGTCCTCGCTACACCACCGGAGCTTGACCGATGCCACAGGACGCTAACACCCAGACCAGCACCAGGCTCCAGGCCTAAGGCCGTAATTGCCCGCTTACATCACTACAAGATCAAAGAGACTATTATCCTGGAAGCTCGCAAGAGGAGAGGGAATCTGACATACAGAGGGAAACCAGTCTCGATCTTCGAAGATTATCCCCCCGAGGTGGTCGAGCAACGATCACAATACCGAGATGTCATGGGGCCCCTGTACAAGCGCGGATTTAAACCATCGCTCCAGTTCCCTGCGAAGCTAATCATCCGAACCAAGGAGGGCAGGTTGCATCTACCATCGCCCAAGGACGCCGTGGACTTCCTGAGGTCCTGGCCCAGAGGGACCTCGACACCAGTTTCGCCACGGCGAGACGCGGACCCGACACCGGCTTCACCAGGGCGAGACGTGGACATGCCGCTGGCTCCACCGGGGCGAGACGCGGACCCGACACCGGCTTCACCAGGGCGAGACGTGGACCCGACGCTGGCTCCACCGGGGCGAGACGCGGACCCGACACCGGCTTCGCCAGGGCGAGACGTGGACCTGACGCTGGCTCCACCGGGGCGAGACGCGGACCCGACACCAGCTTCACCGGGCGAGACGCGGACCCGACGCTGGCTCCACCGGAGCTGAGCGCGGACCCGACACCGGCCTCATCAGATCCTGACGTGGTAGTAGCGATGGACCGTTAGCATACTGCTACGGCTATCACACAGAGAGGGGTCGCATTTGATATTTTATTACATATGTGAGTATGGATGAATACTTGATGTTAGGCCTCGCCTGGAAAGTTATCTTTTTATTTTTCTCTCGCTATCTGACATAAGGGGAGGAGGGGGACAAGTATGTTGTATATGACTGTTGTACTGTTGCACGACTATAGCCACGGGCTAGGATGCTAACTGCTAACGTTTCGGAAGGAGCGGGACCTATTCTATTTTGTTTCGGATATTTCTGCCATGCTTATAACTTCTGCGCGATATACCAGCTCCCGGCCATGTTTTTGATCATTGCCACCGGGATGCATTTACTGTTGATTACACGTCGAGCGAGATGGGGTCTCGTGGCTGCGCCAACTGTTTGACTCCCAACCGGTTCATGCAACCCGCATGGCTCCCATTAATGTTTGCTGCTGACAATGTGCTCGCTGGAGCGGCGGGCAGCCCCCGGCACAGCGCCCTCCTCTGGTGGGGAGGCATAACTGTGTAGGGTCAAACCAGCGTCAGGGGAGATAACAGTCTCACGGACAGGGTATCGCCCCCTCCCGGCCTGGTGGATGTACTACGCGCCTGTTTTGTCGCAGCATGCCTGGCAGATACACCCCCCCCCCCTTTTACAGACAGTTCTGGGTTCCAGCCGTTGACCTTACTAATGGCTTATGGTTCAATTTGATTTTTTCTTGTTTACTTTACACTTTGAGGCACTTTTGTATACAGGGAAATGTGGCAGTTGGCCACTGAGATGATTCTACGAGTGGTAGGTTTGAAGTCTCTGGAAATGTTGGTGAGTCCCTGTGATGTTGGGGAAAGACCCACCGGTCCCACACATTTATATGTTTTTTATGTCATTAATATATGTTTTATGTATGGCTCAAAATACGTGTGCATAGTGTTTAAGATAAGTGAATTCTACATGCCCACAGGCTTGCCCAGGTCTGCCCCACCTACACGCCCCTCAATGTTCTATGGCTACGGCTAACTCTGAGAGCTTCAAGCTCTGCTCCTGGAATGTTCGAGGCCTGCAGAAGTTGGCTAAGAGGAAGGCGATTCTGACCTTTTTAAGGAGGGAGAATGTGTCTATTGCTTTTTTACAAGAAACTCATATGGGGCCCAACGACACTGCTAAACTCCAAAAGAGTTGGGTAGGACAGGTCTTTGCTACAAACTATTCTACATTTAGTAGGGGAGTGGCCATATTGATCAATAAAAATCTCCCCTTTAGACTTATAACTTCCTCTGTGGATAGCCAAGGTCGCTATGTGATTATCAAAGGGGTTCTTAAGGGTAAAGAAATGACATTTATGAATGTATACTGTCCCCCAGGCTACTCCCCTGACTTTCTATCCAAAATATTTACTGAATTTAATGGCCTGGCCTCTGAGAATGCTTTTGTGGGCGGAGACTTTAACTGTCACCTCATACCGTCTCTTGACAAACTCCCACCCAGTCTGGCTCCCCCCTCTAGGCAAGCAAAGATGCTCACCTCCCTATGCGAAGACACTGGATACTCAGATGTCTGGAGAACCCTTTGCCCATCCGAACTGAAGTTCACCTTTTTTAGCGGCCCACACAAGAGCAACAGTAGAATAGACTATTTCTTCATCCCTTCCTCTAAGCTCTTTCTAGTATCGTCCTGCACAATCGGAAGCATCGTTCTATCGGATCACGCCCCTATATACCTGGTCTACTCCCTGTCAGAAGAGAGAGCGCTGTCGAGGCGTTGGCGCCTCAACCCATACCTCCTCAAAGATGATATATTTGTCTCCTATTTCGAATCGGAATTTAAAATGTTCTACTCAATTAACTCTCATTCTACGGATAACCCGTCTCTACTCTGGGAAACATCTAAGGTCTTTTCTCGTGGACTGATTATATCTTATGTATCATCCAAGAAGCGCAAGAAAAATGAACAATGCAAACTTCTTGAATCCAAACTAGCCGACCTTGAAAATCAGCATGTTTCAAACCCAGCCCCGGCTGTGCTTATAGAGCTTACGGCCACCAGAGCGGCGCTAAACACTCTTCTGATCCAGGACGCCGAATATTCTCTTAAATTTGCCAAACAGAGAATGTACGAACACGGTGACAAGCCGGGTAGGTGCCTGGCTAACTTGGCAAAAAAAAGGGCTGACACCCAAGTAATAGCCTCAATCTCTGACTCCAACGGGGTCAGGTCCTTTGACACCAAAACTATTAACAAAGAGTTTGCCTCTTTCTATGCCCAACTCTATAGGACCGAGCGACCCGATGGTGCTCTCTCTGACATGCAGGCCTTCTTCGCTGAATTACACCTCCCTAAGGTATCGAAAGATCAGAACTTGCTCCTTAACGCCCCAATTACGAAGGAAGAAGCTCTGGGCGCCCTTAAGGCTATGCCATCTGGTAAGGCTCCGGGCCCGGACGGTTTCGGATGAGAGTTTTATAAGGAATTCGGTCATATTCTATTAGATCCCCTGCTGGCAATGCTTAATCACTCCGCTATGGTGGGGATACTGCCCCAGTCTCTACGGGAAGCTAATATCTGCCTTCTCCTTAAGAAGGGTGAATGCCCTGAGGAGTGCGCCTCCTATAGGCCTATAGCCCTACTCAATTCGGACCAAAAGTTGCTTTCCAAGATCCTGTCCATGCGCCTGGAAAAAGTACTCCCTTTTATTATTAACGAGGATCAGACCGGTTTTATTAAGGGTAGGAACTCTACAGACAACATGAGACGGCTCCTCAATATCATCCAAATGACTCGTGAGACAGACCACCCCGCGGTGGTTCTGTCTCTCGACGCGGAGAAGGCATTTGACTGTGTAGAATGGCCGTATCTATTTTTAACCCTCGCTGAATTTGGCTTAGGTGACACCTTTATTGACTGGGTCAAGGTTCTTTACAACTCGCGGATGTCGGCGGTCCTGACTAATGGACTTAGGTCTAGCAACTTTCCTCTACAACGGGGGAACCCCCAGGGGGATCCTCTTAGCCCTTTACTATTCGACATGGCCATAGAACCACTCGCACAGGCCGTAAGGCAGTCAGCCGAGATCTCAGGTATTAGAGTGGGCGGGAGGGAGCACAAAATCACTCTTTACGCGGACGACGTGCTGATCTTTGTGTCTAAGCCTGACTCTTCAATTCCATGTCTAACCCGCATGATTTCCACATTTGGAACCTTCTCGGGGTACAAAATAAACTTTTCCAAATCCGAAGCAATGCCACTTGGGACACTCAAATCTATTCCGATACTGCCCGAGCCCTTTCCATTTCACTGGTCGCCCTCCGGCTTCGTTTACCTAGGAGTATTTGTGACACCCACCTATGATACGTTGTCTAAGGCCAATTTTCCCCCTCTTTTAGACACCATAAGGGCAGACTTAGTTAGATGGGCCCCTTTACCGATCTCCTGGCTGGGTAGGATTGCCCTCGTCAAGATGAACGTACTCCCCAGACTGTTGTACCCTCTCCAAATGATCCCAGTGCTGCTGACAAACAAGGTTATCAAGGTGCTAGAGGGCTGGCTAAGCTCATTCATTTGGAATGGGAGGAAACCGCGTCTGAAAATGGCCAAATTACAGATGGATAGTGAAGATGGGGGTCTAGACCTACCTAATATTAGACACTACCAGCTGGCGGCACACCTTAGGGTACTGGTCGGCTGGTTCAGATCAGACCCACTGTCAATATGGCTGGACATTGAATCCTCGCAATCTAAGTCCCCCCTGTGGAACCTACTATTTATCAAAGACTTTAGGTCTGTGAGGAAAATGTGCTCCAACCCCATCACATTATGTTCCGTCAAGGCCTGGAAGACTGTCCGTAAGGTGGAGGGCCGAGCCAAGCTGACCTCTCCTCTTACCCCGATTGTAGGCAATCCTGACTTTAAGCCAGACCAAATCGGCGGCGGCTTCAAGACCTGGTATAAGCAGGGCATAACCGATCTTGGCCACCTGTTTGATGGCCGGACCCTAATGTCCTTTGCACAGCTGCAGCAGCGATATGGCCTATTGAAAGCGGATTTTTTTAGGTACCTACAAATTAGGCAGTTTATCACCAAGGACACCTCACTTTTAACTGACATCTCCACCTCGCAGGTGGAGAAAGCCCTCTCCTTGCAGATCCCCAAAAAACAAATATCTATCTTCTATAGTACTCTGAACCTTAATTCATCTTCCTATGTTACTAAACAGTCCTGGGAAGAGGATTTGGACATAGAAATCACAGATGCAGACTGGCAGGATACGTGGACCTACGCAAAAAAAATCTCGGTTTGCAACCGCACCAAGGCCATCCAAATTAGAATATTGCATCGCATTCATATTACCCCCGCCCGTAAAAGTAAAATGGATCCCAATACGTCCCCACTTTGCTTTAAATGCAAGATAGAGATTGGAAACCACGTCCACTGTTTTTGGACCTGTGTAAAACTCCAGAGCTATTGGTACGACATTGTAGAAGAACTGTCTGACATATTTCACACCCCCATCGAGCTGGATCCCCTCTGCCTTTTGCTGGGCCTCCCAGATATTCATGTTACCAATTTCAAGCATAAGAGACTGTTCAATTTGTTGACATTTGCTGCTAGAAAGAACATCCTATTGTTTTGGATCAAGGACGAGGTCCCGTCAATAAGGTCATGGCACAATATCATAATGGAATGCATTCCCTGTGAATATATTACGTGCATGCTGCATTCCAAGTTGGACACTTTTTATGAGATCTGGGACCCTTATCTGTCACATATTGGGCCTGCACTATCCACCACTGTACTCGCCGGATTTCCCCATTACCAGTAACCTCCCACTACTGCCTTGTTTTGTCTGACGGTACTGGCATTGTAATACTGTACATGTACACTTGGCTACAGTAATGCTGTACATGTCCTCTTGGCTGCAGTGATACTGTACATGTCCTCTTGACTACAGTAGTACTGTACATGTCCTCTTGTCTGCAGTAATACTGTACATGTCCTCTTGACTACAGTAGTGCTGTACATGTCCTCTTGACTACAGTAATGCTGTACATGTACCCTTGACTACAGTAATGCTGTACATGTCCTCTTGACTACAGTAATACTGTACATGTCCACTTGACTACAGTAATACTGTACATGCCCACTTGACTACAGTGATACTGTACATGTCCTCTTGGCTACAGTAATACTGTACATGTACTCTGGGCTACTAGGGAATACACGGTCACATGCACACGTTTACACCACACATATATGCATGTACACATAAAACATATACATAGGTAAAGCACACGCACATATGGGTAGGTAGAACACACATATATATAGCACACGAGATAATGCACACACGTGAAAGCCACACTTATTTTATTTATTTTAATTTTTTATTGTCATTTCCTTATTTAATTTTTATTGTCTTACTTTTTTGTTTGCCTGTCTTGTGTTGTTATTACTGTTGTTAGTGTCATTATTTTTATTATTGTTAACGGTATTGTATTGTGATGTCTTGTTCTATGTTGAAAATTGAAAATAAAAACATTTATAAAAAAAAGAAAAAAAAAGAAGAACAAACATTAAAATGACACACAGTGTTTGTAGAGGCAGACGGCAGGCCACACACAGCGGCGCCATCTTTCATTCGTTCAACTCATCACCTCACCTGCACAGCTGTCTTCCAATCAACTCATCACCTCACCTGCACAGCTGTCTTCCAATAAACTCATCACCTCACCTGCACAGCTGTCTTCCAATCAAACTCATCACCTCACCTACACAGCTGTCTTCCATCAACTCATCACCTCACCTGCACAGCTGTCTTCCAATCAATTCATCACCTCACCTGCACAACTGTCTTCCAATCAAACTCATCACCTCACCTGCACAGCTGTCTTCAATCAAACTCATCACCTCACCTGCACAGCTGTCTTCAATCAACTCATCACCTCAACAGTAGATCTACTCTGGTTCTCCATCCATTCCTGCTCTGCAAACACATTTAGTTTTAGTTGTTTCCTTGTGTTGCTTGAGTTGCCTGTACTGTACGTGTTTCCGTGCCTCCAGGATCACTACCCTGCCTACCTGTCTGCCTACCTGTCTGCCTAGTAGTGCCTACCTGTCTGCCTGCCTGTCTGCCTACCTGTCTGCCTAGTAGTGCCTACCTGTCTGCCTGCCTGTCTGCCTACCTGTCTGCCTAGTAGTGCCTACCTGTCTGCCTGCCTGTCTGCCTACCTGTCTGCCTAGTAGTGCCTGTCTGTCTGCCTACCTGTCTGCCTAGTAGTGCCTACCTGTCTGTCTGCATACCTGTCTGCCTACCTGTCTGCCTAGTAGTGCCTACCTGTATGCCTACCTGTCTGTCTACCTACCTGTCTGCTTAGTAGTGCCTACCTGTCTGTCTGCCTACCTACCTGTCTGTCTGTCTGCCTGCCTGTCTGCATTACCTGTCTGCCTGCCTGTCTGCCTTACCTGTCTGCCTACCTGTCTGTCTGCCTGCCTGTCTGCCTTACCTGTCTGCCTACTTGTCTGTCTGCCTGCCTGCCTGTCTGCCTACCTGTCTGTCTGTCTGCCTGCCTGTCTGCCTACCTGTCTGTCTGCCTGCCTGTCTGCCTCGCCTGCTTACTCACTCAACCACTAGTGAGTTGAAGTCAGTGCAGTGTATATAATATAATGAGTACTCAATGCAGACGCAAACCGGGGCGACGTGGGGACCAAGCCAGACAAGTTGATTTTACACGAGAGAGAGAGAGAGAGATAGAGAGAGATAGTGTGTGTATGTGCACAAACCCAGTGACAGGCTGACAATACTGCAAAGCTCCCCAGCCATTCAGCTGCAGTGAGGCCAGAGATATTTTTTGTGTAATGTGACTCGTGAGGCATGCGGGACATTTCTGGGTCCTACCAGCGTGGTACAGCAGCGTCATACTGTAGCTCAACCCCCCACCAACCCCTCCACGCAAACACAGAGCAGCTGGTCCACATGGTAGAGAAATATCTCCGGGGTGGGGCCGCTGATTCTAGGGGGGGGTGTTTCGAGCTCTGTGAGAAAGTACTTCTCGGGAGCGTGCTTTTGGAAGAGGGAACTCAACTGACAATGGACAGGAAACTAAATCTGAACCGAGCGGAGACGTTCTCCTTCATCAATCCCTGGATCAGATATTTCCTCTTCTTCTTCAGCTTTTTATTCTGGGTAAGTGGAGATGGGAACCTTTAAAGAGCGCAGGACACCAAAGACAACAACAGCACCGGTGTCCCGGAATACAAAGTGATCTGAATGTCTCCAATCACTGAGCATTCACACGTGTTGTAGCTTCACCAATAACACGAGACAAGGAATGTGCTCTCAAGCAAACAAGAAAAAAGAAAGGAAAGGCCATAAATACTACATTGACAGATGTAATTCAGCCACAAACAGCAATCAGGACCCATCCCCCCCCCTGCCCCCCTACTTTAAACTGATTTACAATCATATGATTCATATTAACCATACATCATTATGATGGTGGTGCTGGTGCTGTCACATTTGTCCACAGTACACTTTTTTTTATTTGAAAGTGCCTTGAGCTGCTCTTCAATACATCGCCTCATGCTCAACCATCAGATTCATCACCTGGCTGGTTTGCATAATAGTCAATGTCTGGATGCCTCTGGATGTGTAGCAACTGCTGTATAAAGCCATCACCTGCTGTGTTAAACAAGCTACAAAAAGTACATTCTATGTTTGCATTGTGTTTCTTTCGAGATATTGTAGTATATTCCACAATGTATATGCACTGTCTGTTTTTGACAGTATATTTTGTGCATAGTGTCTGTGAGCGGCTAGGTTTGTTGTTTTTCCAGGGTTCGCTACGTGTGACAAAGAGACTGCTGCTAGAGAACCAGATATAAAAGAGACATCCTTTTATGAGAGTTGATGTCATGATGACACACACGCACACGCACACACGCACACACACACACACACACACACACACACACACACACACACACACACACACACACACACACACACACACACACACACACACACACACACACACACACACACACACACACACACACACACACACACACACAACCACACACACTGAAATCATAAAAACATTCACCCATTTAATCTGTAGACCGTTTTCGCCTAAAGGTACATGCCTAAGTAAATGGAAGATTGCTCCACTTCTGCAAGGTCAATTGGCATGTGCTTTGTATCTAGGAACATCTAGGGACCTGGGGGTATGTATTTCCAGTGTCAGAAATATTGTGTCTGTTACTAGGCTGAGTAAATTGTAATGAAGAAAAGGAGAATATAAATTATGATTTATGATTTTTGCATCTTTGATCAAACATTTATACGGGTAGGAGAAAATGCTCACTGAGCTCATTCAACACCTTATTGAGATCATGTGTACAAAAAATCTAAGCAAATGAATAAAGGGAAGATGATTAAACAGAAGGATTTGTAGATACAGTAATTAATGATAATCGATTTTAATTATAAATTCATATTTGACCTTGAACTTGACCTTGACCTTATTATGGCCAAATCATACATCTATGGATAGGGAAAATGCTCCTCTTTCCAATGGCAGGGTTGAATCTGGATTTAGTCATTTCCTTGCGGTTTTTACAATAATTAGCATTTTTCGATAAATTCGTATTTCCGATAAATCGTATAAAACATCGGTAAAATGAAAATATACACTTTGACTACTGTTTTTGATGGTCTTTACTCTTTGCTACACAAATTTAAAAACATTAACCTCTTAACATCCAAGGGCCCATAGTGGCTCGGGTGTGCATTTCTTTTAGATAGATATATAATATATAGATAGAATTAAAGCCCTATTTGTTGCCTGTTAATTGCCTTTTCATGTGACAAAATCCGTTCAGTGGTTCTCGAGTTACATGCCGATATGTGAGGCGTGCCCCAAAGTACGCAAAAGTACACATTACCACCCCCGACTCTCGGGGCTCTAGTTCCGTCAATCATTTGGCGATCTCGAAGATCTTTGCACAGGGTTGTAGCCAGTGGAGGCTGCTGACCAAATTTTTAGGTGAAGCACAAATTATTATATTATATTATATATTAAATAATATTTTTAAAACATCCCCCACTGTGTGTCAGTGGTCAGTGGACACAGATGAAAACATATTAACATTAGGTGACAGCGGACCTGACCAGATGAAAACATATTAGGTGACAGCGCACCTGACCAGATGAAATCATATTAGGTGACAGCGCACCTGACCAGATCAAAACATATTAGGTGACAGCGCACCTGATCAGATCAAAACATTTTAGGTGACAGCGCACCTGACCAGATCAAAACATATTAGGTGAAGGTGACAAGGAAGCCACAGACTCATACCCCCCCGACACTCAACTAACCGCCTCGGACAGTCCTTCATACCAGTGGCCATCAGGCTCCACAACAGTGGGCAGCGACTGCTGCCAGACATCGACCTAGAACTAATAGGAACCCAAGTAGGACAATAACACTACCTTATGCATACTGCACCTTATGTGGATACTGTGATACTGTGAATAATGAAAAATGTATATTTCAGTTAGTTAGATAGTAAATTATATTGACCTATTTGTTTACACTGCTTGTGTTGTTTTCCCCAACCTGTACCCCCCCCCTTCCCCCATGCTGCTATGATGCCTGAATTTCCCCAAGGGGATCAATAAAGGAATATCTTATCTTATCTTAAAAGGAAAGATGAAATTACCTACCTGGGTTCCATCCTATAGAGGCAAATCTTTCCTGTGACAAAATGGGATCCAATGTAATAAAACTAAGTCAACCAACGAACTAGATTCCTGTACCGGATCTCCTCTCTGGTAAACAAGAATACCTTGAAGACTCTAACAGGAGCACTCATTCAAGGGTACTACGACTATGCTTGCACCTCATGGTACCAAAGCACCTCAAAGGTACTAAAAACAAGATTACAAACATCACAAAACAAACTGGTCAGACTACTGCTTGACCTTACTCCTAAAACCCACCTCACCCCTGTCCACTTTGACAACCTAGGATGGCTTAGAGTAGACGACAGAGTACAGCAACTTGCAATGGGCCTGGTCTACAAGATACACTACACCACTAAGATACCCAGGTGCATGTCGAAATACTTCCCAAAGGTCAGTGAATACCACGACCACAACACCAGAGGGAGTTCCACAAATCATGTTCAACCCAGATAAAATAATAAAAAAAAAAAAAAAAAAAAAAAACGTTTTTTTTAATAAAAGAAAATAGTCATAACTTAGAAATTAGATTGCATAGGTCTATGAATCGATATCGCGATTCTGTTTCGATTAATTGCCCAGCCCTACAGTGTGTACAGTAAGTTAGCTTGGTGATTATTATTGTGATGTAGGCTAAGCTGCCTAGCTACTGTTAGCATACAAGCACTGTAGCCTACTTACTTTTTCATCCACAACGTTTTTTCTGATCCAGATGCATAAATCCACTTCTTCATGTTGCTCAGTTGCTGGTTTATACTTCGGTCCTAATGTTGGCGCAAAGTTTAATTTAGCCTGACTTGTTATAGCTGTACAGCTTACTAACTACTAAACAACAACTTTCTCATAGTCTCAACTTTCACATAGTCAAAATGGGTCCAGCTGCATGTGAGGAGGATAGGTTTAGCTCGGGCCAATCTCAAGTTTCTCAAGTTTCTTTATTAGTTGTCATACAGAAGTACAGAATACTTTTATACAAAATGCTTCTTTATGTTACATTTTGTATAAAAGTATTCTGTACTTCTGTATGACAACTAATAAAGAAACTTGAGAAACTTGAGATTGGCCCGAGCTAAACCTATCCTCCTCACATGCAGCTGGACCCATTTTGACTTTGCAATGCAGAAATCTCTGATTGGATTTGCAAGGCTGCCAATCATATTCAACCTCCGTGTATTGGATGTCAAGGGCTGTCAATCAATCAATCCTCCATTCAATGGCAAGAGTTTAACTGCACAGACCGTGCTTAGATGAAGTTAATAGCCTATTTTGATTCGCTGTTATTTATTATTTATTTAACAATGGGTCACACCTGTGAAGTTTTCTTCACGAATAATTACTGCAGGCAATACTGCAGTGCAGGCCTGCTCAGAGCTGTACATTTTGGCCATTTTTGAAGAAAAAAAAACACTGGAATTTTTTTTACAGAGGAAAACATTTATAATAAAAAAATAATAATAATAATAATTAAAAAAAAAAAATATATATATATAGTTTTTTTTTTTTTATATATATATATAGGTATATGTAAATTAATAATAATTATGAATTATGAGTGAATTTGTGTTTCACGTGTTGTCATAGAGAAACCTCCACTGGTTGTAGCCAATGAGTGTAGCTTTCCAATATTCCCCCATGATATGATAATTGGGGATTGAATACGGTCTCTATTGATCGATTTATGATAAAGAAAAGCAGGGGGTCCTATAGGGGGACCTTAAGGCGTACACCCCACACACACAGACAGAGAGAACATGGAACTCTTCCTCACGTCCTCACACAGACTGCTACAAATCCACAAAGCACACAGTTTAGACTCTCTCTCTCTCTCTCTCTCTCTCTCTCTCTCTCTCTCTCTCTCTCTCTCTCTCTCTCTTTCTCACTGACGCACTAAAGACACAAACCTCGGCTCAGGGATCATGTCTAGAGCTCCACAAAAGTCTCTACACTTCTCTATCCAATATCTCTGTTCAGCCAGACAGCAGATACAGGGGGGGGGGACAGTGGCTCCGGAGGTTGAGCGGTCGTCTGGTAATAGGCAGCACGTCGACGGGTCCTTGAACGAGGCGCTTAGCCCCCTAAAATAGCTCGCGATGAGCAGGTCGGCACCTTGCATGGTTGCCTCCACCAGTGAATGAGTGAATGTGAGGCATACGTTGTAAAGCGTTTTGGATAAATGCAGTCCATTTACCATTTAGATATAGGGAAGTCTGTTTTTTTTCATACAGACTAAGGATATTTTCCACAGAAAGACTGCAGTGACTGGCCATAATATTTCTATAGTAGAATATTATATACATTTATAGTGAAGCACTATAGTATTCCTGCCGCCCCCCCCCCGTAAATAGATTCGATTAGATACTGTTACAAAGGGTCAGATTAAACCGAATATATATATTTATTACTTGAGATATATTGTATAGTATTTGTATATCGTCTGATATCCCTTGTATATTCTTTGTACATATACACGGAATATCCCTTTACCTAGTACAGGCCAGACCATAATATTCGTTCTCCTATTGGACAGCGAACCCCTAGGCGCCACGGCCATACCCCCAATGTCTAGTTCAAAGTCACCGCTAAGACATGTCTCAACATGCCCAGATTTGCGCAGTAATACGAGACAGAAATAAGGCTGGTACTAGATTATTCACCTTACGTATAAATACGTTGCAGGTGGATACAGCAGTTAGTTACCCCAACAAGTTGAAGCCTTCACCACGATACAACGTGCTGTGAAGTGGGCCCGTTTTGCCCCGAAATAGAGCCTTGAGACCGCGTGCGAATTGATAGCTGAAGTGTCAGAGTTTAACGCTGTATCGTCGAGTTCGACCTATTCTATTATTAAGTAATAGTCTATTATGTATAGTGTATCGTGCGACTACCGTTCTATAGTGACCAGCATTACCAACGTTTCATCGTACCGAGCTAGTGTGCTTATCCAGGCTGGGCGGCCTAACCTTGTGCCGTCATCCGAGGAGCCCTAGACGAGAACCGTGTGGATATGTACACTGGATAACCTACACCGACGACTACAGAGCCCTTTTCGGCTGGATTATATTGCTTTGGTCCTGTGGCTGCTGGAGCAGAGAATCGTCTACCCCCACTACCGTGTGGGATTTACCCTGTGAGGAGCACCGTCGAGCCCGCCTCTAGGACTCTGAGGCTGGCTAGCTTTCATCCATGCGGCAGTGCATACCGGAGAATAGCTGTTGCTTTGTCTACGGATCAAGGGATTATTGCACCGTCTCCTGTACCTGGAGTCTCCTTATTCCTCGTTGATCCAGACTTTTGCTACCGACAAATCCTCTCCCCTGCTGGCTTACAACCGGAGGGAACCCCCCCTAGTATCTCCAGCTGACCTACGAGTGTACCTTGTATAATTCTCAAGCTACAGGTGGTATTAATTATCCCCTTCGTAATATGCTCATGGACTTACGCTCTTGACCTATTCATGCACATTCTTCGCCTTACAAGCGCAACTCTAATTCTTAATAAATGTAAGATAATCTTGGTGCTCTTCTAATAAATATTATAAACAGTACTTTCTTTGTTAAGCCGTGTTATTGTGTGGGTGTTCATCTCATATACATGTGTACTGTATGGCCAGTAGTAATGTACATAACTCAGTAGTGGTTTAATGATACCATACTTATTCAATACAGTCAGGGAATTGTACCCCTCAGTTACAATTGGTCCTTCGAGCCGGAGGGTAACTAGCGTAATATTAATATAATATTAATATTGACATGGCCAACGATGAACACTCCACAAACGGTTCTCCTAAGCTAGATCGCCCGCAGCGCAGACGGCAGCCACCTCCTTACCTAGAGGACTACGCTGCCAGTCTACTACCTAGCTTTATACAGATATTAAATGCGGAAAAAGCGGATAGTAAAAGTATGTCAAACCCTACCGACCAGGCGACCCTGCCAGTAGAGACCCTAGTGGGTTCTAACATAACTGACCAAGCTCACGGGGGGGACCAGGAGGGACATGACATGACTTTACCCCCCGACAACGTCAACGGGATAGTCCCCGGAGAGCTCCAGGATAAAGAAAGCGCTCCAGGGACGGAACCCGACCCACCACCAGAGATGCGCACCCAGGAGATGAACCTCCTCGGAGCGCGACAGGAGAACGGATCTCCAACGAGCACTGCCAGAAGCCGATCACCTCCATCAGTGTCTTCCCCCAGCGAGGCGGACAAGATGCTGGCGCAGGCATTTATCGCCACCCTGGCAGCCTCCACTGAACACGATCGACTCCAAGCACAGACGCTTAGCGAGCGCGAACATTCTTCCATGGAACAAGAGCGCCTCCGCTCGCAACACCAAAGTGAGCGCGAACACTCTACCATGGAAAGAGACCGCCTGCAGGCTCAACAACTGAGTGAGCGCGAACAATCTGCAGACCAAAGAGAACGCTTCCACGCGCAGCTCCAAGCGCAAGCCCTTAGTGAACGCGAACACTCTGCGACCCAGCGAGAGCGCTTCCAGGCGCAGCAAAGGAGTGAAGACGACCGCATACGCCTGGAGACCAGACGCCTCCAGACGGAAGAGAATATTGAAAGGGACCGCGCCGAAGCCCAGCACCCCGCCGCCGATGCACAGCGCGAAGCCGCCAATGCACAGCGCGACGCAGCCCAAGCCCAGCGCGAAGCAGAGCGCGACCTCGCTCACATCAAGCGCGAAGCCGAGCGCGACCGATTACAAGCGCAGATAATGGAGCAACTGATTGCCAGGGCGACCCCCCCTCCCTCCGCACGGAGCTCCAGGGCCTCGTCAAGACAAGGGTCTAGGGCACCGTCCCCTACCCGATCAAGCGACCCGGAGCCCGGCCAACAGAAAGAGCCTATACACGTCTCCGAACCCCCTCCCCGACCGGTCCATGCGAGACCCAGCAACAGGGAAGAACCGGCCTACGCCGCTGAGAGACTAAATAGACGATTACAGGATCTAGAAGACCTGGCAGAGGAAGAAGAAGAGGAAGAGGAGGAAAGTCAAGCCCACCAGCAGCATCGTACTCCACAGGACCAGGAGGTCCAGTACAGCCCAGACTTTACCCCCGAGGCCCTGCGTTACAGACCCCCGACTCAACTCAAGGGTGAGTTTGACGCACGACCAGCCCCGAGGAACAGCACCTGGGTACCCGGGCCTTGGTACCCACCAGGTACCAGCCCACAACGACACGGAAGGGGAGACTCGCCTGGGAGGCCTCTCCCCCAACGCTCACCGATGTGCCAGCCATCCATGGCATCGTACCTTGGCACACCGACGTTCCCGGACTTCACACACAAGGACAGAGCACAGTACACAGAGCTACGAATGTGCTTAGAGACAATGATGTCCGATGTCCCCGATGAAACGTACAAGTATGCTATCCTACTCAAGCACCTGAAGGTGCCCAGAGCGCATAATATAGCGCTGGCATATTCCAACTCAAGTACCCCATACACCGCAGCTCTAGTAGCCCTCGACCAACGTTATGGATGCATATGGGACTACGTAATACAAGAGATAAGGAATATTGACCGTCTACCCCTAGCCACAGACAATCGCTCATTAGATGACCTCTCTATCAAGGTACAATCCCTGGTAGGGATGCTGGGGGCACAAAAGGAAAAGGGTAGGCACGAACTGTACGTGAACTCTAATGTTGAAAGAATATTAGAGAAGCTTCCGCCCGCCCGACAAGAGCGCTTCAGGCGGCAAAGAGACCACCGTGATCCCAACGGTCCCGAGCCATCCCTCCTAGACCTGGCCGACTTCCTGGCGAGAGAAGTCAGCAGCCTACGACTGGATACGTTCGTGCGGAGTGTACCAAGCTCCAGAGAGGGACCTAAGAGATCAAACGATAACCGCAGGCTGGTGACCGGCATGCACCAAGCCGAATCAGTACCGCGTAACAAGAACCACAGCACCCCCTCGACGAAAGAGAAGTGGAAGATTGTATGCCAGTACTGCGAAAAGGAACACTGGCTGTCACACTGTGACACGTTCAAGAAGATGACCGCCGACGAGGTGAGTCAATGGATAAAGTCCAACCGCCGCTGTTACCGCTGTGCGCGCAGTCACATGGCAGCCGAGTGCCGCTTAAAGAAGAGGTGTAGTCGGTGTGACGGAGCCCACTTGGACGTTTTACATGACAGTAACAGAAGAAAACCCGCACCCTCAAGCAGCACCAAAGCAAGCGTTATGTACATTGACCCCGCCAGCAGCGGGGGCGCCCGGGTGCTCTTGAAGGTGGTCCGCGTAACATTGAGCTACGAGGACAAGGTCATGGACACCTACGCCATCCTTGACGACGGGTCAGAAAAGACCCTCCTCCTCGCATCCGCTGCGGCCCAGCTGGGGCTGCGGGGGAGTGAAGAAACGATGACGATTCGGACTATAAGAAGAGACCTGAAGACGATCAAGGGTGAGAACGTCTCCTTCACTATCGCAGCAAGCGGGCAGCCAGAGAGACGGTATAGGATCACTAACGCTTTCACCAGCCAAGACATAGGCCTGTCGCGGTACACCTACCCCATCGCCAAGCTGATGGACAAATACGTGCACCTGCGTCAACTACCTATACCGCTCATAGACAGCGCCACCCCGACCCTGCTCATAGGATCCGACCACGCACACCTCATCGTCCCGATGGACCGGGTCCACACTGGGCCCAGAGGCTGTCCAGCAGCAGTCGAGACCCGCCTAGGATGGACACTACAAGGCCCCCTCTCCAGGTCTCCCAACCGAACAGCAGCCACTCGCTGCCTCCACTCCAGAGTGACTGAAGAAGACACCGCCCTCTTACAGCACGTCGAGAGGCTATGGACACTAGAGACAATGCCCTTTAAGAACGAAAAGAAACACATTCGTTCCAAGGAAGACATTTATGCCATAGCCCTCCTCGAGCAGGGGACAAAGAGAGTCAAAGTCAACGGAGTGATGAGATACGCAACTCCACTCCTGAGGCGAGAGGGTATGCCTACCTTCCACGCCCCAAAAGAAGCAACGGAGCGGTATCTATTGAACACAGAGCGGCGCCTAGCCAGAGACCCCGCTCAAGCTACTGTGTACCGCGCTGAGATTGACAAGCTAATCACAGCGGGACACATAAAGAGAATTGACATTAAAGAGGCCGAATAGACGACCGAATCATGGTACGTGCCCCACCACAAGGTCCACCACAACGGCAAGGATCGTATTGTGTTTAACTGCAGCTACCAGATCGGATCACAAAATCTGAATAAAGAGCTCTTGCCCGGCCCAACACTCGGCCCCTCTCTACTAGGCGTGTTGCTACGTTTCCGCCAGAACAAGGTGGCCATCAGCGGCGACATCAAAGGGATGTTCCTGCAGGTGCGACTAGTGGAAGAGGACAAGCCCCTGCTGCGGTTCTTATGGAGAGAGAGGATCGGGGATGAGCAACCATCCATCTATCAATGGGAAGTCCTCCCTTTCGGAACCACATGCAGCCCATGCTGTGCTACGTTCGCACTGCAAAAACACGTTGCAGAGGACCCAGCAGCTGATGAAGAGGTCAGACAAAGTGTAGGAAATAGTTTCTACGTGGACAACTGTCTGCAAAGCGTCTCGACGCCAGAAGAAGCCGAGGCCCTCCTACTCAAGCTCCGCGCCTCCCTGATCAAAGGCGGCTTTGATCTCCGGCAGTGGGCCAGCAGCGACCCTCAAGTATTGCGCAGCCTCTCCCCAGAGGACAAGGCAGCAAGCAGCGAGACCTGGATGGCGACCATCCCAGGTGAAGCCCAAGAAATGACATTAGAACTAGTCTGGCGCTTCAAAACAGACTCGCTCCATTATAGACACACACCCCTGACCAAGGAGCAGGGAAGGTCGATTTCACTACCGACCACAAGACGGAGTGTGTACAGAACACTCGCCAGACAATATGACCCGTTGGGATGTATTCTACCTTACACCACCAGGGCAAAGATGATTGTACGAGCGCTATGGGACAAGGACCAGGGCTGGGACGACCCCATACCCGACCACCTTGCTTCCACATGGAGAGAGTGGGAGACAGAACTCAGCTCGCTCCCAGGTGTCAACATACGCCGCAGCTACTTCCCACCCACAGTGCGGCTGGAGACGTGTCAGATGGACCTGCACGTCTTCAGCGACGCCTCCGAAGTAGCCTACGGTTCGGTGGCCTACTTGCGGGCCCGAGAGGAGGGAGGAGAAATACATACTGCCTTCATCCTGGCTCGTTCAAGAATAGCCCCCCGCAAGCAACAATCTATCCCGCGTCTAGAGCTCTGCGCAGCCCTAGTAGGAGCGCAACTCGCCACGTTAATCCAACGTGAACTCACCATCCCGGTGCAAAGAACAATCCTGTGGTCAGACTCCATGACCGTACTCACATGGATCCAGTCCGATTCGTGTAGATACAAGGTCTTCGTGGGAGTCAGAATCACAGAGATCCAAGATTTAACAGAAGCAGCATGCTGGAGGTATGTGGACACAAAGCAGAACCCAGCCGACGTCATCACACGGGGAATGTCCCTGGATGACCTCACACGTCACAATCTCTATAGTGACGGTCCCGAGTTCCTCAAGCTCCCGGAAGAAGAGTGGCCTACACCCACCCCACGGGAGGCTAGTAAAGAGGAGGCAGAGATGAAGAAATCTATGTTCTGTGGGTTGACACACACACTAGTCCCCACAGATCCCAACATAGACGACTGCCCTACCCTTGAGAGTGCGCAGTTAAAGACATTCCTGTGGCACCACCCTGAGGTTCCCTCCACTACTGACATTAATGCAGCTAACTACGAAGAAGCAGAACTCCTTCTGCTACAGCGAGCCCAAAGAGACTCGTTCCCCGACGAGCTAGACTGTCTGCAGGGATCAAAGCCAGTCCCGTCAGACAGCAGACTGCTCCACTTGGCCCCTGAGAGCGACGCCCATAATCTCATCAGAGTGGGTGGTCGTCTGAGGAGGGCCCCAGACTTAACAGATGACGTCAAGTTCCCGATAGTCTTAAACAGCTGACACAAGGTCACAGAGCTCATCATAAAGAAATACGACGAGGACGTGCACCACGCCGGGGCAGAGAGAGTCTTTGCTGAGATCAGACGTCGCTATTGGATACTGCAAGGAAGAGAAGCAGTACGACGCTTCCAGCGGACCTGTCTAGACTGTCGCAAGTGGCGAGCACAGCCCAGTATACCCCGGATGGCTGACCTACCCCCCTGTCGCCTCCGACTCGGCGACAAGCCCTTTCACTCCACCGGTATGGACTGTTTCGGCCCGCTGTATGTGAAGAAAGGAAGAGGGACGGAGAAGCGGTGGGGTATTGTATTCAAATGCATGACCACCCGAGCGATACACATAGAACTCCTTCCAACCATGAGTACGGACTCATTCCTTATGGCCTTCCGGAGATTCACAGCACGGAAAGGAAAACCGTCTGTATTATTGTCTGATCACGGGACAAACTTCAAAGGCGGAGAAAGAGAGCTGAGAGAGAGCTTCCAAGCTATGGGCCCAGAACTTAAGACCCACCTCGCTCCCTCTCAGATTGATTTCCAGTTTAACCCCCCGAATGCACCTCACTTCGGGGGAACTTGGGAACGAGAAGTACGTTCAATAAAGACAGCCCTGTACGCCGTGCTTGGGGCCCAGACCGTGGCGGAAGAAGTCCTCACGACAGTCCTCACGGAGATCGAGGGAGTATTGAACTCAAAGCCCCTCGGTTACGTCTCAAGTGATGTAGCAGATGTCGACCCAGTCACCCCCAACACTCTCTTGATGGGGCGGCTGGACCCCGCGCTCCCACAGACAGTGTACAGACCTGAAGAAGCGAACGGCCGAAGAATGTGGAGGTACAGTCAAGTATTGGCTGACAAGTTTTGGAACAGTTTCCTCCTCCACTATCTACCGTCTCTACAGACCCGCCAGAAATGGGTAAAAGAAAGAGACAATTTGACGGAGGGCACAGTCGTCATGATTATCGACCAGTCACTACCCCGAGCTATGTGGCCGGCCGGCAGCGTAAGCAAAGTGATCACTGGTGCCGACGGAAAGGTCAGAGCGGCAGAAGTGCTCGTCCAGGGGCGGACATACACTCGACCCGTGGCGAGGCTGATAGAGTTGCCAAGGCTCCCCGACTCTCTTAATGACGACCATGACCCCCTGACTTTGTGAATCGCCCTACTCCTCACAACGGACATTGAGTAGTGGACAGTGCGGTTAATCTGTCTCTGCTTATCTAATTAGGTGCGGACTAATTAGGAGGCGGCTGTTACAAAGGGTCAGATTAAACCGAATATATATATTTATTACTTGAGATATATTGTATAGTATTTGTATATCGTCTGATATCCCTTGTATATTCTTTGTACATATACACGGAATATCCCTTTACCTAGTACAGGCCAGACCATAATATTCGTTCTCCTATTGGACAGCGAACCCCTAGGCGCCACGGCCATACCCCCAATGTCTAGTTCAAAGTCACCGCTAAGACATGTCTCAACATGCCCAGATTTGCGCAGTAATACGAGACAGAAATAAGGCTGGTACTAGATTATTCACCTTACGTATAAATACGTTGCAGGTGGATACAGCAGTTAGTTACCCCAACAAGTTGAAGCCTTCACCACGATACAACGTGCTGTGAAGTGGGCCCGTTTTGCCCCGAAATAGAGCCTTGAGACCGCGTGCGAATTGATAGCTGAAGTGTCAGAGTTTAACGCTGTATCGTCGAGTTCGACCTATTCTATTATTAAGTAATAGTCTATTATGTATAGTGTATCGTGCGGCTACCGTTCTACAGTGACCAGCATTACCAACGTTTCATCGTACCGAGCTAGTGTGCTTATCCAGGCTGGGCGGCCTAACCTTGTGCCGTCATCCAAGGAGCCCTAGACGAGAACCGTGTGGATATGTACACTGGATAACCTACACCGACGACTACAGAGCCCTTTTCGGCTGGATTATATTGCTTTGGTCCTGTGGCTGCTGGAGCAGAGAATCGTCTACCCCCACTACCGTGTGGGATTTACCCTGTGAGGAGCACCGTCGAGCCCGCCTCTAGGACTCTGAGGCTGGCTAGCTTTCATCCATGCGGCAGTGCATACCGGAGAATAGCTGTTGCTTTGTCTACGGATCAAGGGATTATTGCACCGTCTCCTGTACCTGGAGTCTCCTTATTCCTCGTTGATCCAGACTTTTGCTACCGACAAATCTTCTCCCCTGCTGGCTTACAACCGGAGGGAACCCCCCCTAGTATCTCCAGCTGACCTACGAGTGTACCTTGTATAATTCTCAAGCTACAGGTGGTATTAATTATCCCCTTCGTAATATGCTCATGGACTTACGCTCTTGACCTATTCATGCACATTCTTCGCCTTACAAGCGCAACTCTAATTCTTAATAAATGTAAGATAATCTTGGTGCTCTTCTAATAAATATTATAAACAGTACTTTCTTTGTTAAGCCGTGTTATTGTGTGGGTGTTCATCTCATATACATGTGTACTGTATGGCCAGTAGTAATGTACATAACTCAGTAGTGGTTTAATGATACCATACTTATTCAATACAGTCAGGGAATTGTACCCCTCAGTTACAGATACGATTAGATTCAAATGTATTGTCACCGTACAGCACAAGTACAGTACAATGAAAAGAAGTTGGCATCTAACCAGAGTGCAGTAAAGTGCATAACAATATACAACGTATAAGTGATGTGATGAAGCAGGATATATATAAATCAATACTACTGAGTAATAATGCTAATCTGATGCATGTACAGTGTTACAATATTATGTACAGTGATACAGGTATAAATGCATTATGTATATGCATACACATATATAAATACATATAACATATATGTATACAGTACACATATATAAATACACACAGTATAAAGATACTTTCCATATAAATACTATGTATATGTTTCACCATAGTATTTCTACAGTCATTCACTTACTTCCAGCATAGTATATGGTGTGTACGGAGAAGAACACACAGCAACACCTTGTTTATTTTTTTTACCGTATAGTTAATTTTCGTATGGGGTCTATGGGGTGTGTGTAGAGCTTGGTGTGGAACCAGTCGCTCGTGATGAAGTCCTGGCAGCGCCGTGTTTGTTTACCAGACCCGGGCGACGAGAGCGGCTGCAGGCCGACTAATCCATCAGTCCTTTGTCCCCTCCATCCTCCGTCCTCCATCCCCGCGGCTCCGCTCAGTGGCTCGTAGCACAATCCCACCAGGAAAAGACTGATTCACCCTTGTTTCAAAAGCTCCAACACATCGCTGGAATGCTTTCACTGTATTGTATTGGAAAGACGCGTGAACTGGCAGCTTATAGCTTATCCGCAACAGTAAGTTACTTCCGGGGTAGGCCTGATTGGCCCCGACAGGCACGTGACGCGCAACTTTCTCTGCCGCGCGGCACGCTCCGCGGAGCCGAGCGGCAGAGCTTGCGGAATTACGTAACCGTCCAAATACGCCATGACTTTCATTCGGCGCTTCAGCTCACCTGGCAGAGCAGCGGTCCTGCGATCCTGCGGTCCGTTGTTGGTGAGTTCGAATCCCATCAAATCTTTTTTTTTTAACGTGATTTTTTTTTAACGTGTATTCTTTCGCCGGTTAAGGTTAGGCATGGTTAAGGTTAAGGTTAAGGTTAGGCATTGTTTCGGAGTTGGTTAAGGTTAGAACGGTTAAGTTTAGGCGCTGTTAAGGAGCTGGTTAAGGTTAGAGTTTGTCTTAGAGAATGGCAATATTCTTTCTATGGTTAAGGTTAGGCATGGTTAAGGTTAAGGTTAAGGTTAGGCATTGTTTCGGAGTTGGTTAAGGTTAGAACGGTTAAGTTTAGGCGCTGTTAAGGAGCTGGTTAAGGTTAGAGTTTGTCTTAGAGAATGGCAATATTCTTTCTATGGTTAAGGTTAGGCATGGTTAAGGTTAAGGTTAGGCATTGTTTCGGAGTTGGTTAAGGTTAGAACGGTTAAGTTTAGGCGCTGTTAAGGAGCTGGTTAAGGTTAGAGTTTGTGTTAGAGAATGGCAATAGACAGCCTATTTCCGCGCGACAGCTCTCAGCAGCCTCGTTGCGCGTCCTGAGTTTGCTGCGTCACGTGCCTGTCGGGGCCAATCAGGCCTACCCCGGAAGTCACTTACTGTTGCGGAACAGTTACAGGCGAACTGGCACACGTCCTTGACACACACACGCGCGCGCACACGCACGCACACACACACACCAATCGCACACAACCATGTGCAGAAACACACACAGGCCTAGGAGAAAGGTCAATGTTGCTTTTTGAAAATCTTGAGAAGCAGTGAGGTTCCCAAGAAAGATAGTTGCCATTGGGTGTGTTGCTTTTTGTCTTGTCATGACAGCAGTTTATTGATTCAATATTGTGAGGTCGGCACTTCTTCACAAACTACTTTAACCCTCTGCTGCACAACGTGGGCTCAAAGATGATGGACAGGTGGCGGAGTGATACATACAGTATAGTTAACCCTTTCACTGCCACACGACAGAAGGTTAACCCTTTACTATCACACAACCGACGGCGATGCTCCATCATTAGCATCATTAGCTCCGCGGATGGAGCATCGCCGTCGGTTGTGTGATAGTAAAGGGCTAACCTTCTGTATTGTCACAGTGAAAGTGTTAACCGGCTGTTGTGTGGCAGTGAAAGGGTTAAATTCAGTGACACCTGAATATCAGCACTCATGGAATTCCTCATCAAATGAATTGGTTGGAAGAACTAACTGTTGTTTAATACTCATTATCAAATCAAATCACCTACAGCACTTATTTCAACGAAAAAAAAAAAGAAATAATAATAAAATTACCTTTTGTATCACTACCCTAAAATGCATAAAAACACGGGTGTACTTATGCACGCTATAGAAGCGAGCTGAGAAATCGATTCTCTCATTTCCTCAACATCACACACACACACACACACACATACACACATACGGGACATGCTGTTATCTCAGTGAATACAGCTCTGATTATCCTAAAACTGGTAACATAGACTCCTTACCTTAGATCAGATGTTCTCCAAAAAGATTATTCCAATTCCTGATCGCCATTCCAAATATCGATCATGTTTATTGATTGATTATTGGCTGCTGTAAATATATATTCCACGCTGCTTTCCAACTCGCGATCACTTCCCTCATCATCAGATCCCTCGCCAGCATAATGGAGCCAGGTGGCTCCCCCCACAGGGATCCAGCAGTATAATCGAATGGTCTGCAGTTACACAGGGATAGACGATATGGGGCGGTATTTTCCCATCGGGGCTCCTAGAGGGGCTGCTGTACCAACGGGAGACTCGGTTGATGAAATATGAATTCAGATCGCTAATAAAAAAATAAAACGACAAATCGCGTCGTCGGCACTCAACGGGGGGCATGATAAGACGGCATAACACGTCGCTGGCACTCAAAGTGTTAAAATGTTTTGGGTGGTTACGTGGCGTAGTGGGCAAGGCGCTCACCACGAAATGCTGGAGACGCTGGGCTTGTCAGTTCGAGCTCAGCGCTCCACATTTGCTTTCAGTTTAGCTGGTCGTCCGTACTAATACACATTGGCCGTATTAGGGGGTGGGAAACTGATGGGTGGGGATCGGGCGTTGTGGACAGCGACTCCTACAGGTCGGTTGGTGCGCCTGCGCAGTAGAATCAGGAAGTGTCGGGGGCAGCGTGAGCCTCCCACGCGTTACTCCTCGCCACTGAGAGATCGAGCTGCGCAGGTGAAAAGATGCGACTGCTGTTACCTCAAGTACCGGAGGGGACTTGTGCTATGTATGACTTAGTCCACATTGCAGCTGGCTTGTGGGAGGCAAGAAACAGCGTCCGTGACAGGGGAGGGTTGAATTGGATGATACGAAATTGGGATGGAAGAAAATATAGAAAAATGGGAGAAAAAGTGGATAAAAAAAAAAAAAGTGTTAAAAGGTTTTAAAAGTGTTAAAAGGTTTTGAATATGTTGTGCGTCAGTAACCTTTTCATCTCTCCATAGTGCACAAAGGGGTCTGCAACTCTCTCACGGCACGACTGTACTGCATACACCATAGGACCTTGAGTTAGCAATCTTTCGTTTTTCAACAAAAGTAAACAAACACACACACACACACACAGTAGCTCACACAGTAGCTCACCTAATTACAGGCACTTTTGCATATAGACAAGCAGACACACACACACATTATTAGCAACCATGAAATTGTGCATGCGACTGTAAATGAACACCAAATCATGCAGATTTATTCTCAAGGTGAAATAAACCGTCACGACAATCCAATTAGCACTTAACTATTTACAACCTCACCTGTTGTTTGGTTGTTTCTGCTTGGCTTGGTTTTTTGTATCATCAACACCTCATTACATACAATCACAATAATGATCCGAATCGGAATTACAAAAGAAAATCCATTACAGTTACTTTAAAAACACATCAGATTGCAGACGATAAATAAGTCGTTTCTGTATCTGTTCTGTCCCTATGGATATTGGAGTAATCACAATGTAATTAGCACTGAATTAGTTACTGAATTTGTGTAAACAATCCATTAGAAAGCACATAGTTGACTAGAGAATTTGCAATGTAGCTTGGTCCTGTGCCATTTAGTGCTTTGTATATAAGGAGGAGGACTGATGTGGTCTCTCCTCTTTGTTCTAGTTAGTAGTTTTTAATGAGTTGGAGTCATTCTGTGTTTTTTTTGGGAGGCCGGTGAGGAGTGCATTACAGTCGTTAAGTCGGCTTGAGATAAAGGCATGGATCAGTTTTTCAGCGTCTTTTTTATTTATAAACGGCCGTACCTTAGCTATGTTTCTAAGGTGTAAGAATGATGTTTTTGTCACCTTGTTGATGTGTGATTTAAAGCTTAGGTCTGGGTCTATTATAACACCAAGACTTCGGGTTTGATCCAAGGAGTAAGTTGCTCCATATTGCTCATCGGGAAGTTGTTCGTCATCCATTTGTTTATTGCTAAGAGACAGGTGGAAATGGAGTTAATAACTCTTATGAACTTCCAAGGAGGTTGTCGTAAGAGAAATATTGGTGAATGAGGTCCATTGTTATCTACTCCTAGATAAGCTTAGCTGATTAATGATAACATCATACCAATACAATGGCGAGCAGCCAGGGTAATGCCATTTGTAACATCCACTGGGATACTTTGGTACAAAACTTAAATGTAGGAAATTAGCTCTCCTTCTCTCTTCTGTTACTCCAGAACCCCTGAACAGCCCTCAGCAACACTCACATTTACATGCATTGCTACAACGTGCCTACATGAAGATTGGCACACCTCTTATCTAATCATAGCTTAAAGGTCCCATGCATTATAAATGTCATTTTTCAGTCTCTAGCATTGTATTATAGTAATAGGAGTTCGTATCAATGTGTTTTTGGGCCTAAATACTATATTGGCGAATTCCTCAGTTACAGCCCATCCCCTCTTTGCCTCTAGTAAATCGGGTCATTTTGATTTGACGTCCCTGAGCACGTCACTGGGCGCTGTGGATAGCGCACGGTGATGCGATTGGCTCTGTGGTTGGAGCTAATGCCCGCCCCCATTCTTGCTACCTACAGCCGACACCTACTACCTAGAAACAGGAATGCCGTCACTCGCCTATATTCCACGATGAGCAAACCCCGCAGAACATGTTCCGTTCCTGGCTGTAAAGCTACTAAGACGTCTTTGCACAGTTTTCCCGTTGATGCCGAACTTCGCCAACAATGGAACAAGTTCGTTTTTGGCGACCCTCCAAGTTCTGTCGCAACGTCTAATACTCGGGTTTGTACTGCACATTTTTCCACCGAGGACGTTACCAATCAAGGTATTTTTGATGCTGGCGTGGTATCCATGTTGGTGCTAAACAAAGGAGCTGTACCTTCAATACGCGACCCGACACAAATAGTAAGTAGATATGTCGTAATTAGCCATCTAACTTACTGACTGTTGCTAGCTACGTTCACTGTTTGTATGTGTGAGGGAACATTGGGGGTTGGGTGAGATATGTTATCATAAATACAATCTAACGTTATAGTATATAACTGCTGCTCTTTATAAAGTAACGTTATAGAAAACTATTGAAGCAAGCTAGTCATAACTGCTAAATAAAAGAACACAACTAGTGAGAGGTAAACAAGGTAACGTTATATTTTGTGGCTTGGATTATATTGTAATTGTTTTACTATTTGGTCATTCTTAGGCCACAAGTTCCAGCGCCAATGTACGCCTTTCTCCTGCTTCAAGGGACTTCAGTTGCCAGACAGACAACCCAAAGATACGTTCTGTTGGTACACAGCTTTCTATGAAAACACTACGTTCACATGTCAAGAGTCAAGGTAGGTTTGTAACTCAGTGTGATGTAATGTAATAATGTGACCCAGGATTGTTTAGATTGGCCCTTTCACCCACCACTTTCACCCAAAGCTGTAAAGGAATGTGGATCACCCACTTTCAAAACATCTCTCAAGGGACACCTACGGGAGACTGCAATTCAACACTGGCCCCTGTAAATATCCTAACCCAACCCCCTCCAATGTACAGTCATTTGCCTAGTATGGTTTTGTCAATAGTCCAATGTACAATTTTGTTTGTTTGTATAGTGTCTCCCCCCCCCCCCCTCAATGTACAGTTTTACTTGTTTATACAGTGTGCCCCCCCCCCCACCTCCAATGTAAATTACCCAGTATGGTTGTCAATATACAGTATATATACAGTATATACAGTCAAATGTATATACTCCCTTTTCTTGACTCCTTCAGTATCACAAACAGTACTGTATTTGCAAATCAAATCTGGTATGTCATAAATGTATAGATGTAGCAGTACTGACTATCTGTATGTCATGTATGTCATATATGTCCTGATGAATTGAAAGTGGGGGACCCTGATGTAAACAAGACGAAAGATTATTCATCTGTGTGTGTGTGTGTGTGTGTGTGTGCGTGTGTAAGATATTCCTTTATTGATCCCCTTGGGGAAATTCAGGCATCATAGCAGCATGGGGGGGAGGGGGGGAGGGGTACAGGTAGTAAAACAACACAGTATACAGGTAGTAAAAGACAACACAGGCAGTGTAAACAATTTGATCAATATGGTCAATATAATTTACTATCTGACTAGCTGAGGAATATTCACATTATTCACAGTGTCACATGAGGTGCAGTATGCTAGAGGTAGTGTTATAATAATTTACTATCTACTGAGTATACATTAATCAAAGTACCAGGGTAGTCTACTTTGTCCCCCTTGGGTTCCTATAAGTCCCAGGTCAATGTCTGGTAGCAGTCGCTGTCGCTGCCCCCTGTTGTGGGGCCTGGAGGCTGCTAGTCGCTGCCCACTGTTGTGGAGCCTGATGGCCGCTGGTATGAAGGACTGTCCGAGGCGGTTAGTTGAGTGTCGGGGGGGGATGAGTCTGTGGCTGAACGAGCTTCTCATCTTGACTAGCTCGTCGTAGAGGGGGTGGTAGGGGTTCTCCATGATGGCATCCAGCTTCCTTATCATCCCCCTCTCTACCATCACCTCAAGTCTAGGTAGCTCGACTCCCACCACGGAGCTAGCCTTCCTCACCAGCTTGTTGAGCTTGTTGGTGTCCCTTGAGTTGATGTAGCCTCCCCAGCATGCCACAGCATAGAAGAGGATGCTGGCCACAACAGACTGGTAAAAAGACTGCAGCAGTTTGTTGCACACATTGAAGGACCTGAGTCTCCTCAGGAAGAACAGCCTGCTCTGTCCCTTCCTGTAGAGGGCCTCTGTGTTGTCCGACCAGTCCAGTTTATTGTTCAGGTGTACCCCAAGGAACTTGTATGAGTCCACCATCTCCACATCCACCCCTCGGATGGAGATGGGAATTGGGGGGGGCCTCTTCTTGCCCCTCCGGAAGTCCACCACCAGCTCCTTGGTCTTACTGGTGTTGAGTTGGAGGTGGTTGCTGTCGCTCCACCCCACGAAGCTCTCCACCAGGGCTCTGTACTCCTCCTCATCATCGTCGGTGATGTAGCTTACGATGGAGGAGTCGTCTGAGAACTTCTGCAGGTGGCACCCGCTGGAGTTGCGGCAGAAGTCTGAGGTGTAGAGGGTGAAGAGGAAGGGTGACAGCACAGTTCCCTGGGGGGCGCCGGTGTTGCTCACCAGTACGTCAGACTGACTGTCCTTTAGTCTGACGTACTGTGGCCTGTGTAGTCCTTGATCCAGGCCACCAAGCCGTGCTCCAGCTGCATCGCAGAGAGCTTCTCCGCTAGCAGTGACGGCTGGATGGTGTTGAAGGCGCTGGAGAAATCAAAGAACATGATCCTCACTGAGCTGCGCGGCTTCTCCAGGTGCGTGTACGCTCTGTGGAGCATGTAGATGATGGCATCCTCCACCCCGATGTTTGCCTGGTATGCAAACTGCAGGGGGTCGAGGGAGTCACGCACCAGGGGCTTGAGGTGTTGCAGGACCAGTCTCTCAAACGTCTTCATGACGTGTGACGTCAGAGCGACTGGCCTGTAGTCGTTGGGGGTGCTGGGACGTCCCTTCTTGGGCACCGGGACAATGCAGGAGGTCTTCCAGAGCTGGGGCACCCTCTCCAGCCTCAGGGAGAGGTTGAAAAGATGCTGGAGCGGTGCTGCCAGCTGCTCTGCACATACCTTGAGCACCCTGGGATTGGTGTTGTCCGGTCCTCTGGCCTTGTTTACATTAATTTTGGAGAGCTGCCTACTGACCTGACTGGTTGTGATCGTCAGGGTTGGGGGTGGTGGGCAGTCTGCTGGTGTTGGGGGTGGGGTGCCGTTGCTGATGGGTGTGGGGGGGTGGGGGGTGGGGGGGCTGCTTTGTAGGTGTGATCTGGTGCTGGTGTCGATGGGTGGGGGGAGGGGTGTGGGGAGGCCACTCTGGTCAAAGCGGTTGAAAAACGAGTTGAACTCGTTTGCACGCTCTGGAGGGCCCTCCACAGCTGTGCCCTGCTGTTTGAAACCAGTGATCTTCCTGACCCCCGCCCACACCTCCCTGGTGTTGTTGGCCTGTAGTCTGCCCTCCAGCCTGTCCTTGTAGCTGACCTTGGCTGCCCTTAGCTCTTTTTTGAGCTCCCTTTGGACAGCCCTGGCCTGCTCAGTGTCCCCTGCCATGAAGGCCCTCTTTTTCCTGTTTAGCAGGTGTTTAATGTCCTTGCTAATCCAGGGTTTATTGTTTGAGAAGCAGCGTACCCTCTTTGTGGGTACGATGCTCTCCTCACAGAACCTGATGTAGTCTGTGATGCAGTGGGATAGTCCATCAATGTCATCACCGTAAGCCCTCTCAAACATATCCCAGTCTGTCGACCTGAAACACTCCTGTAGCTCCTCCTCGACGTCGTCAGACCACTGTGGGACAGACATGGTGGTCGGAGGCTGTCTCTTAATGAGAGGCGTGTATGTGGATACAAGCCTCACAAGGTTGTGGTCTGACTGGCCGAGGGGGGGCAGGGAAGTCGCACTGAAAGCCTCCTTCACGTTAGCATACAGGAGGTCCAGAGTTTTGTCTCCCCTGGTTTTGCAGGTGACATACTGGGTGAAGTTTGTCAGGGTCTTGTTCAGTCTGACATGGTTGAAGTCCCCATTGATAAAAATAAATGCATCCGGGTGTTTTGTCTGAAGCGCCGCGACGGTGGAGTGTATGACGTCACTCGCCTGCGCCGCCGCCGCGCTGGGAGGGATGTAAACAGTGAGAGCCAGGACGTGTGTTATTTCTCGCGGTAAATAGTATGGCCGCAGACTCAGTGCCAATAGTTCAATGTCGGGGGAACAGATACGTTCCTTAATGGTGATGTGCCCCGGGTGGCACCATTTGGAGTTCACAAAGACAACAAGCCCTCCGCCTCTCCGCTTGCCGCTCTGTTTACTCCGGTCGGCGCGCACCACCGTGAAACCCTCCTGTTCTATTGCACTGTCCAGGATGTTCTCGTTCAGCCAGGATTCGGTGAAGCACAGTAGGCTTGCCTCCTTGTACTCACGCTGGTTGATCATCAGGGCTGAGAGCTCGTCGGTCTTGTTGACCAGCGATCGCACGTTCCCCATGACGACAGCGGGCAGGTAAGGCTTGAATCTCCTGCTGTCCTCTCTCCTGTCCTTCACGCTCGTGCCAGCTCGATTTCCCCGTCTGCGAATCCTTATTTCGGCTGGTAGATTCCTCGGTGGTTCTGCAACTCTGTTTCGAAAGCAGAGGAGAGCCTCCCTCGGGTAAACCAGCCCGCCGTTGTTGCTGTTGTTGTTGTTGTTGTTGTCCTGCCGCGGGTAAACCAGCCAGCCGCCGGTGTTGTTGTCCATTGTTCAGAGCTGTGCTCGACCGAACTTTCCTAACTCAGCTAACTTCACAGAAGTTGTTACAAATGCCTTAACTTGGTCTAAAGCAACGCACAGTCACTTATACACCTATTATGTAAGTATAATCACAAAAAGAATAATTAAGAAAGTAGTAAACGCGATAAAAAGTAAAGGGGGTGGGAGCTGCTATGAAAAGGCTGCCACTCTCCTCGGCGCCAAGAAAAGTAAGTGTGAGTGTGTGAGTGTGTGAGTGTGTGAGTGTGTGAGTGAGTGTGTGAGTGAGTGAGTGAGTCAGTGAGTGAGTCAGTGAGTGAGTGGGTGGGTGGGTGAGTGAGTGAGTGAGTGAGTGAGTGAGCAAAGTTATCAATAAATCCCTTGTTTGACTAAACTATGTTTTGTAAATAGGTGTTCAGGCGAAAGTCGTGTCTGTATCTGTTGGGGTTGGGACCCCAAATACTGGATACTGGTCTAATCAACAGGGACCATCCACGTCAACACCTGTGAAGGGGTTTAGACCCAGTAAAAGACCACGACTGGAGTCTGATGACGATGAAGTGACCTACAGCTCGATAGATGTTCCAGAGCCGCAGGATTCCACTTTCAACATTGACTCTTTGATGAGCGAGCCCTCAATTGTAGCGTAAGTTAGTTGTTACAAAGATCTCCATGGCCCGTAAAAATAGAAAAGCTGTATAGTTGTGCCGTGTTATTTATTTGTGTTTTTCTCGAGCAGGGAACCGTCAAAACCAATCTATGAGGTCCAGAAATACATCGTTTACGAAGACAGTCTACTGGAATTATTCCAACAGTGTCCGGTGTGCGATGCTCGATGTCATATCAACAAAACTACGCGAGGGACCTTCTTGGCTGTCTCCCAAGTTTGCCCCGGTTGTAAATACAGCCGTAAGTGGGCAAGTCAGCCTCTCATCGGGAGCACACCAGCTGGAAATATTCAGCTTTCTGCAGCAGTTTTTTTCACTGGCTCATCTTTCACCCAAATGGAGAAGGTATTTGATTTGATTGATTTGATTGACAAGTCAGATATACATTATGTTTTTGTTTGTGATTCACACGTGCATATTAACAAAGCGTTATTCATTTATTCTTTTAGGTCCTAAATGCGTTACACGTCTCCACAATAAAGTACAGAGCGTTTCGGGAACACGCCAAGAAGTTCTTGGAACCCGCTGTTCTCAGCATGTGGTCTAAGGACCAAGAGGTTACCCTCGCCAGATTAAGCCAGAAAGAGACGGTGATAATCGGCGGTGACATGAGAGCCGATTCTCCAGGTTAGAAAAAGCTCCCCAATGTCAAATTTCTACTTTATGAATACATTTTTAATATTGCACTACATTGATTGAAATTGTTATTATTATTTTCAACAGGCCACAGTGCTAAGTACGGAAGTTACTCTGTGATGGAACTTGCCACCAATCATGTCATAGACGTCCAACTAATTCAGGTAATTAACAAGTCTGAAGAGACACCGCACCCTTCATTGTGCTCAAACGAACACAAAGCTCTCGGTCTTGAATCTTGAATCGCTGTAGGTGTGAAGTGGTCTGGCTGGCTGTGTGTGTGAGCGGGGGTTAGGAAATGGAAATTGTGGGATGGTGGAATTTTGAAAAGGCTATTTCATTGCTCTTCCCTTCCTTGTACCTCAACAGAGCAATGAGGTGGGAGGCAGCTACCATATGGAATTAGAGGGCTTGAGGAGAAGCCTCGCTCTTCTGAACGACCGATCGGTGACCTTGGACTGTATTGTCACAGATCGTCACCCGCAGATTCAAAAGTACCTGAGAGATCTGGGCATCAAACACTTCTACGATGTGTGGCACGTGGCCAAAGGTATGTCGAAAGGCATCCCACATTCAATCCCACCCCTCCTACCCACCCCCCACCCCCCCCCCCCCCCACCCACCCAACCACCTCCAATGTACAGTCCCCCCCCACCCCCACCTACCCAATCCTAATGTATATACTCTTTTCTTTCTGGACTCTTTTTGTATCACAAACAGTACTGTAATTGCAAATCTGGTATGTCAAAAAATTTATAGATGTAGCAGTACTGTCTATCTGTATGTCATGTATGTCATACGACTGTTCTGTAATGTTATGTTATGTAATTCAAGGTCTGTCTAAGAAGCTAGACAAGGTTGCACAAGCGAAAGACTGCAAGGTGATAAAAAAATGGCGCCCACACATATCTACTGGACTGCTGCCACATCGAAGACGGCCGCTGAGAGGGTGGCTAGGTGGAAGTCATGTCTCAATCACATGATGAATGTACATGAACACGACGAAGAACCACTCTATCCGCGTTGTCTTCATGCTGACCGTGTATCGAGAGATAGTAGCAAGTGGGTTAAACCTGGTATGTCTGTCTGTCTTTCATCATGAATATATACTCAACATATTTATTTATGTCCTCATTCTAGATTGGTGTGATTTACAAATGTATACTTGCTTGAATAATTCTAATCTACTGTAATATACTCTAATGAAATATCTGAATGCAATTTCTTTTTTACTTTAGACTCAAAACCGGCCCACCAGCTCGAGAAGGTTTTGCTAAACACAAGGATCATCAAAGATGTCGCCAAACTAAGTCCACACCATCAAACGTCTTCATTGGAGTCCTATCACAGTGTGTTTTTACGTTTTGCCCCAAAAAACGTTGTTTTTTCATACATAGGAATGCTTTGCAGGTATTTTATATTGTGTACAAATGACTAATTATGGACTCCTGATTTGTCAAATAACTCATTATGTTGCATTAGATAACCTCAGATCAACTACAAATATATTGCTTGTGCTTATTGAAATTTTCCTTTCAGACTATACCTAGCTGCAATGCATTTCAATGAAAACTCAAATCGCCAGCAAGCCACAAACGCTTCGGGAGCTCCGGCTTACAAGATGAGTTTTCCAAAGGCCAAAAAGGGTGGACACACTATTAAACCAAGGAAAATCCCAGCGACAGTCAGTAAGTCAAAATATCAACATTTATTATTGCACACACATGACCTATATAAATAGAAAAATATTTCCACTTACAGTGGAACAGCATTAATAACAATACATTGAATAAATAATAACCTTTTTAACATGACAAAACAAATAACAATTTCTCATTTACAGACTATGTCAACCAGCTAATGGAGCTCCTGTTTGACTCCGTCCTTCGTGACCCCCAACCATATATCCAGGTGGTAGAGGCGATTCCCATCCCAGAACATCTGTGCGCACAGTTCGACAGGCCTTCCATGGAAGAAGCGGTTTCCGCCTATGTGTCACGCTTCAATCTTGTACCGGTCTGAAGCCAGTATAGACACCATCAGCATCCGGAAATTCGGTGCGGATTCGAACCACTACACAGGAAGGGATTATTACCCTCACTCTGCGGCCTAAGTATCCCCAGCACCACGCCACAAAGCACCTGTACGCGATATATCTGAAACGGCTAAAGAAAAAGAAGTATTATATTTATGCACAAATAAAATAAAAAAAAAGCTCGGAAATAACCATTTGTCATGTCATGTCATTGGACAGTAGCAAGCATTGATTATATGTAGGGATGCTCGATATTGGCTTTTTTACCGATACCGATATTCCGATATTGTCCAACTCTTAATTTCGATACCGATACCAATACCGATATCAACCGATACCGATATATGCAGGGTTTCCCCCCAAAAAAACGGAATAATTTTAGGTAACTAATAATTTCACTGGATGCATTCAAAAGGCTTTCTAAATGTAAGCATTATCTGTGCAAAATGTAATAATTAAAAAAGTTAAAATTAACATTACATATCTCTTGTTGTTGAATTAAACCAACATGCATACTTTTGACAATAAATAAAATAAGAATTGGTTCTTACTTGCTTGCCTGGGTAAATAAAGGTTAAATAAATGTAAAAAAAAAAAAAAAACTTTTTCTTTACCGATACCGATATTTTCCGATATCACATTTTACTGCCGATATCGGCCGATAATATCGGTCGGCCGATAATATCGGACATCCCTAATTATATGTGATGTGCAATAAGGATTAGATTGTGTTTGCAAGAAAGATTAGTATAGTCTGAGAGATGCAAGATGGAGAAACACCTGTAAAAAATATATAAATCTGTAATAAATATTATTTACTTATTGATTCCGCTTTCTGGTATCCGGCCAAAATCTGCCTTGTAGATATTAGTTGCCATTTGGATGGTATAGGGGTTGAAGCACACTGGATCCAATCCCGGATGATCAACCATGCACAGTAGTCCAGTTGGTTCCTGGTTAATTCGACGTCTGACCTATATATATAGAAAATTAAATCGTTAGCCATATGCATGGTTTTCAGTGCTACCAAGATGCAAGGTTGTGTTACTACTTTACCTGTGGAACTTCCATGCAGCATACATTCTCAGCCTCTGTTGGCATCCGTTCACAATTTCCGCACGTGCACCTAGTAGATTGATTTGAGGGTGAATGAAATTATCAATCAATGATCAAAATTGCTACAATACAGTACTGCTCAATACCAACACAACTGCGTCTTGTTTACATCAGGGTCCCCCAATTTCAATTCATCGTCAAGTACCGTTATTTCGGCAACCGTTAGACTAACGGTGGAATCAACTAACCAATCGTAAACTATTTGTAAGCCTCGATCGCTGTTGTTTGGGGGGGGGGTGTCAGTACAATCTAACGTTAGTGTGTGTTTTCGACAGGCCGCGACAGAAGTACACAACCATTAGATAACAGTAACTAACAGTGCAATCAATCAACTAACCAATCGTAAACTATTTGTAAGCCTCGATCGCTGTTGTTTGGGGGGGGGTGTCAGTACAATCTAACGTTAGTGTGTGTTTTCGACGGGCCGCGACAGAAGTACACAACCATTAGATAACAGTAACTAACAGTGCAATCAATCAACTTACCAATCGGAAACGATGTAATGTAAGCCTCGCTGTAGCAAATCGACTTCTTCTTCTTCTTCTGAATCATACTGTGGGTCGCTCTCTGGATCCCAAACATAATGTACAGCCATGTTGTATTAGTTAGTAAAATCGGTATATGTTTTTGCGTGTCGAAATAAAAACCTGAAACCTGAGACCTTCACCTGGATGGAATGACGGGGAGATGGGCGGAGCTATTTGGTGGGTGGCTGTCACTCAAAGCATTCTGCTAGTATGGGTGGAGCCAAGCCAATAATAGCCTGCTTTCATGAGGCTGAAAAATGCTGGTTTTGAGTACAAGATTAGAAATATAAAACAATGATTATTTTTGGAATAAAAATTACAGATGTGTTACATAGACTCACAGGAATTGTGTAAAGTTGCCCAAATAGTGCTAGGAATAGCACTGCATAGCACCTTTAAGGCTGTGACTGCATCGGCTGACTTAGTAACGAGCACTTAACAGATCCCTCCTTTGCTCCAGAGCATTAATGGATTTGTGCTGCACAACACCATTTTTACACCATAAGCCTGAATCGCTTAAGTTGTCTTTAACAGCATTTCTGTTTGCCTGTCCCCAGAAACCAAGCTACATTCACCACCAACACCCAGAAACCAAGCTACATTCACCACCAACACCCAGACGCTTTGTCATATCCTCTTCGATAAACAGAAGTGGAAGTCAGTGAATGTTTGCTAGTCAATATTTAGACTACACATGCTGTCTTGTACAAAGGCTTTCATAAACCACACAATGCAGTTGATCATCAGCATGACATTCAGATCAATTTGTGAAAGCTGACTGAAATATTGTGTAGCAAACGATGATTACTCCTTTAAAAAGTAATCAAAATTACATAGTAATTACTAGTAATAATAAGTAAGTAGTTATATTACTAGTTACGTTACTCATTACTTTCGATTACCCCCCCCCCCACAAAAAAGTAAGGTACAACCTGTTTAGCTTCTGTTGTATGTCGTATAAGCTTCCGCTCAGCGTCTACTGCACATATTCTCACTCCAGTGCTGTACACTGAATAAAAACTCACAAAATGTACCTTTACATACCAACATAATAGAGAGCATCCTGACCGGCAACATCACCTCCTGGTTTGGGAATAGCACTGCACAAGACCGTAGCAGACTACAAAGAGTGACACGTTCAGCCGAACGCACAATTGGAGGGGGGCTTCCCACCCTCCAGAACATTTACAACAAGCGGTGCAAGGGGAAGGCTAAGAGAATTATTAAGGACTCGAGCCACCCGAACAACTGCCTCTTTGAACTGCTGCGGTCAGGCAAGCGATACCGGAGTCTTAAGGCGAGCACAGAAAGACTCAGAAGAAGCTTCTATCCCCAGGCCATCAGGCTGCTAAACGAACAATAAACACTATGCAACAACCATCAAATGCACACAGCACACACACCCACACGCACACACTCACTCAAACAAACAACACACTGCAGCACCCACTCTCCACACTTTAGATCACACAAACACACTTTACACTTTATATTTATTGATAAAGGATTTGCACTACAACTCGTACACCTACTGTGAATTGTACCTAAATTGCACCTCGTCCCATTTCTGCCTTGCACTATATAGTATTGTATATTAGTACACTGCACAGTATTGTATATTGTATGGTAACTACGTCTATTCTGCATCGAACATTGTACATATGTCTAAACTGAACACTGTGACCTCATTTTTTTACTTCTAATTTTACTATGTTATTTTATTTCATACTTATCTTGTCTTGCACAGTCTCTGGAGCGTAACAGTAAGAAGCATTTTGTATAAAAGTATTCTGTACTTCTGTATGACAAATATTAAAGAAACTTGAAACATCCGTCTGGCCACACCCCCCGCTACCTATATAAGCAGGGGTGTGGCCACACACTCATCTCCTTGTCAAATTTCACCAGAAGAGAGTGCCTGTATACCAGGGGTGTCAAACTCATTTTCACAGAGGGCCACATCACCATTATGGTTGCCCTCAAAGGGCCAAAGACCGTATAAATGTTAATGTAATGTAAAATAAATGTAGCTACACATTTACATATTGTTAAACATGGTGTTTCTGTATTTATTACTTATTCAAGTTATACATATTGCATATTCATTTGCATAAATGTAAAAATATATGTTAGCTTATGTTATTTTAACAAATAATTTTAGTTTATCAGAACCCCATATTACTCCACCAATCAATGATCAAACCATTCAAGTAAATAACAAAGAAGAATATCATCAAATACAAGCTATGACATTAAGTTTGTTCAAAACCTTTTTGTCACAGTCAAGAGGGGCAAAACTAACAACTGTGAGCTGCAAAGAACACGTGGGACAGATGTAGCAGATGTTACAAAAACAAATGGCTGCACACAACCTTGCAGAGGCCATACATCCAACTAATGGAAGATAGTTTAATTAACTTTAATTAACAGATTGCAGAATGGGTACAGTACAGTACAGCTCAATACACACAATTGTTAAGGGGATGCAGACCAGAGAAAGACTTTCGACTTGTTTACATCAGGGTCCCCCATTTTCAATTCGTAATGAAATTGCTATTATGTGTCTGCATGAACACACAACTGTAACTGTACTCAAAAATAACAAAATAAGGGTTGTCTCAGTTCACAACTATATTGGTCAAGTTTTGGGTGGGACTTGTTTGCGTCCCTACAGCTTCTTATTCAATTGAGCGAGATGCTCGGTTATGTCACACAGCCAGTTTGCATCTGACAGTTCAGACAATATTTCTTCAACCCTTTGTTACCTATTCCGCCTGGATCGTTTTTGTATTTTGGGCTGTAAAATTGTCAAAGAATGTCTGAGGAGTAAGTGCTTTTGGCTTTTTTCCTTTGTTACCTCAGATGTTCAACATACATGTATGTGTAAGAATGTGTAATAACTAAGGCTGTCAAAGTTAAAGCTTTATTAACGCATTAACCCACAATTATTTTAACACTGGTATTTTTTAACCCAATATTAATGTAAAAAAAAAAAAAAAAAAAAAAAACGTTTTTTTTTTTTTTTTTTTTTTACCTGAGCTCTTGGGGGGCCACATCAAATGACGTGGCGGGCCGGATTTGGCCCGCGGGCCGTGAGTTTGACACCTATGCTGTATACCAATCACATGACATGGAGAAAGTATTTAGCTGAAGAAAGGAAAACAGAAGAACAAGGAGATACGTTGACGTTATATCTTTATTTTCTCTCTTACTATTTTCGAGAAAATACGGCGATAATGTCTTCGTCACTGGGGTGTCTGGAAGATGATGATCATTCTGACCTCCACCGGCTTTTTCGTATTAGGGGCTCGCGTCGCTGATCTACTCCCCACCTGCAGTCCTCCTTGCTGCGGCTGGATAGGTATTGAACCTCCGGTTCTACAGCTGGACTGCAGGAGACACCGGCTGGTTGCTTTCTGGGCTGGGTGAGTAATGTTTTGCTATGCGGGCGTCAGTTGTCTGCTAATGCTATGGGGGTTAGCTGACAATTTTACGAAGGCCGGCCCCAGATTGGGGTCCTCTGTTCGGCCTCTTAGGCGACGGACGGGGGGTCCTGGTCTGACGCCCATAATGTCAAACTAGTGGGCTGCAACCGAGTTCTGGTTTAAACCCGGTTCTCTGGACGAGCGGATGCTTCTCTGTCCCGTGAAGGCCCCTTCTTTCAAATGAATGAGAGATTACACCCTAAGCACGAGGAAATGTGGGTCTGGATCTTCTTTATCTGTGTTTCCATGCTCAAGTCGGCTGCAGCCCGTATGGGAATTGTGCCGACTCCGCCGTATGTCTGTTAAATCACAGTTGAAAACTGTGTTGACATTTCTTTTTCTCTTCTCTCTTAGGATGAGGCGGGATTCAGTCGGCGGCCTGTCTGAAGTGTGGCTTGTTATGTCGTTGTGTACAGTTCAGGTGATAGCTGCTTAGCTTGCGTGCTAGTGTGTGGCCTACTGTTAGCCAGTCAGCTGTTAGCTTCGGCGCTAGTCCGTTGTGTTCACTAGGCTAGGAAACGTTAGCTTGTTGCTATCAGTCGGGAGCGGCTGTTAGCTTAATGCTACACTGTTGAACGTTACTGTGAGTATAACAAGCCTTAACACTCTGACTACGACGTCATCTTTGACAGAGGATGTTAGTCGACCCTACACCGGGTGCCCTGCCAGCGAGGACTTCGTCTACATGGAGAACGGCGGCTGGGTGGCGCAGCGGACATTTGCCCTCGTCACCAACGCAGGAGACGCCGGGTTCGACTTCGGCTGTCCCCGTTAACCAGTGTTCATAGTTCTCTCGGCCTGCGCTCAGGGTGGAGGTAAGGAGTCCTGCCGGACTTAACACTTCTTATTTCCTTCCCTTCTAAATGTTTTGTAATAACGATGTTTTCCAAAATGTGTGTTGCTGCAATACATTGAGGATACGACGCGTGTTGTGTGTGAATTGTCTTGTCACTGGTATAGCTTCTCTCTACCTAGAAAATCGGCGTTGTTTTTTACGTGTGTAAAAATGAACTGGTTAGTTGTGATGAGAACATGTGTGTTCATGTAACATTAGTAACGTGGTTGAACTCACAACTAAGTGGGTTAATTAACCTGTGAAGCTATGCTTAGTGACATGTGATTGAGGAATAAATTCTTCTCTCAGCCTGTGATGACAATGAACAGCGTGTTCACATATTAACAGGGGTACCTGTTCAACCTGGTCGTATCAAGGGTAAGGTAGGGAGGGGTGACCCCCCCGGTTTTCCTCTGGGGCTTCCCCCCCTCCTCTCAAACATGTTTTGTTTACAATATATTGTGTCACTATGTTTGTGGGGATACGATGTAGCCCTCAGCTTAAACTGCTGGGGTTGTGCTTCTGCTTGAGAAAACGATTTTTTTCCTAGGGAAAAGGTTGTTTGGTCACTGTCATATGTGCTTAGCAAGGCCTGTGGCCATTACATAATCGAGGACTTATGTCTCTCTCGTTATGAAAAACGGCGTTCCTCTGTAGTAAGAGTGTACTTTTGCCCTTTTTTGTTGTTTGATGAAGGGTTGTGTGTGTCGTTGAGATCCACAACTGGGTTAGGTTTTGGCCCACAGAAGCACATGTGTAAGTCTGGTACCGGGGCTCTTAAAGGGGCCCTCTCTGTTCTGTGTTTTTCCTTAGTAAAAATCAGATAGCAGGTTCGCACATGAGCTATGTGAAGCTGTTAAACGCTTCATGTAGCATGCTATGACTGGTGTCATGGCTCTACTTTGTCATTACATCGTATCAGGGGTGAGGGGTCGTAAAGCGGTGAACTGGTAAACCCTTCCTCCCCCTTTTTCTGTTTCGGCAGGGGTTAAAACCCCCTGTCCTTCGGGCTTCCTGTCACGTTGCTGGTTCGGCACGTTACAGGGTAGGGGGGGGAGGGAGTTTCCTGGTAGTGTTGGGCGTGTGCACAGTGGAAATTCCCCCGCCATAGAGTACGTCACTGGGCACGTTTCTATTGGTAAGGCTTCCGTGAGTTGTTCAGGTTCCATGTTATGGTTCTGTTTCAGGGAATTTTCAGAGCCTCCTCCTCACAGAGCTCTTCTTCAGGGAGAAGAGCCTTCTGTGAGTTCGGACCCTCCCTCCCAGTAATAAAAGAAAAGAGGGAGCCTCCTCAGAGTTTCAGAGCCTCCTCCTCAGATTGTCATGGTGAGTAGAACTTCGAAAAGGAGTTCTGCTCTGTTGTATGTGTATTCGATTCAATTCAATTCGATTATTGAGCTTGGTGGGTGATGCAACGCAGTAGAGACGTGGTTCTTCTGCGCTGCTCCCTACTGGTAGTGTGTGTATTGGGTCAGAGCCTCCTCCTCTGGTGTTGGAGTCTTCTCCTCTGGGAGTTCAGAGCTCCTCCTCGGAGAGTCCTAACCCAATTGTTACATAGCTCAATGCTGCAATATGTCTTTTCAATCTATACAGCTCACGTGGGAAGTCTCTCTGGGGGTTCCCCGTCCTCTCCTTTTTGGAGTAGGTGGACGGGGTATTGTTTAGGGTTTCCCTGACTCCTCGCCTTACAGGTCTGTTGAGTCATGGGTTTCCCCCCATCATAGGGGTACGTCGCTCACCGTCCCCTCTTATGAAGTGTGGTTGACGGGGTGGTGTTTTCCCTCAGCCGCATCGCATGGGACCCATGTCCGTATTATTTTTTTCTTTTTTCTGAAAAAATAAAAAATAAAAAAGCGGCTTCTTGTCGTTCCCCCAGGCGGCTTGGAGGAACGGTATCTGGTGTCTTGTTAGACTATCCATTGATGTGTTTTGTGTCTCGACGTGTACATAGTGCTGGCCCTGGGTGTTTCTGATAGGAATCACGTATGAGGCTTGTGCGCCTTGGTTGCTCATCATTAAAACAGCGTTTTTATGGGGCAACTGGGATGTCTCTTCCGAGCGCCAGTTTACTAGGTTGTCTTGACGAATTCTCGTTCATATCTGGGGGATATTAACGGAATCGATCAAAGCATAGGTAAAGGGGTCTCACGCCCTTGGGGTGGGCCACTGAGCGCGGTACAAACGGGACCGTCTGGGTGGCGCCCTCTATAATGTTTTAGATCGACACGCGTACCTACCCCCCCCCCCCCTAGAGTTGGGGATTGTCGGCGTGATTAGGGCACAGGACTGGTTCTGGTCACGCTGGTCCAGGTCAGTTAACCCGTTGTCCGCCGGGGACGCAGATCTGCTGTTCTGGTACCCTGAGGGACTTGTGCTTTTTTCAGGGGGGAAAATGCCGGGTCGGCCCGGTTTTCACAGGGTTTGATATTATGGAGATGTTCGTTCTCCATTCTTTTCGCCCCTCTCTTCTCCCGCTTACGCATGGCTGAGAGGGGGCTGTTGAGGTGGTTTTTATAGTACTCCTCTGGCATCCCTGTGTACGTCCCGGTCCGCCGGGCCCGGTCCGAAGTTGTTTTCGTCGACCCGTAGGCCTGGGATAACCCCTTTTTGAAACCTAAAACACTTGTACTGCGGTATAGCCAGTGTATACCCGCAGGTGTGTTTTGGAGTTTTTTCCTGAGGGGTTATAGGAACAACCACCGCATGTTGAACCAAGAGGGTGGTTGATTCCCTGGTGTGTTGGAGCGGAGTCAACTCCCGGGTTACCCAGTTGAGTGTGCCCCTGCACGTTCATGACGTCTGCCAATCGTGTCAGCCTTCTCTGCCTCGGCCCCTCTAGAGCGTCTGGGATTTTTTGGTGGAGGCTTTGACATGGTGCTCAACAATGCCAGCATATGCCCCTTCCGCCGGTGTGCTGTTTTCAGTTGACCCCTTTGGCGCCTGTCTCGTCCGCAGTGCTCCAGGCTCGGGTGAAGTGCCTGCTCCCGCTGTAGTGTAGCCTCTTGAGTGCTTCGAGTTACAGCCATGCTGACTGCCTGAGTATGCCAGGGTCAGTGAGTCAGGCGGCGTGCTAGTGGGGAGAAGGGCCTGCTTTTGGATGGGCCCTGTCCGAATACGCTGGCGATGTGGGGGGCGGTGTCTCTAGTGACCACCTGGTGAGGTCTTGATGCTGTGGCGTCATTGGCCTCTCCGGGACCCCTTTTTCCGGGGAGATCCAGTCCCTTCTGGGTCTGGGTCTTCCTTCGCGCTCCGCTGCTACGGCCTTGCCACGGGGTTGAGCTTTGCTCTTGACCCCGTGATTTTGGGGGCGGTAACGAGGTTTGTTCCTTCCGTTCGTTCCCTGGTGGCATGCGGGTTGTGCGTGTGCGTAGTCGTGGGGTCAAGCCACGGCCTTCTCACCCTGTGCGTTGAGTTGCTCGAGTTCCTCTTCGCACGGTCGAATCCGTCTCCCTCCCGTCCTCCAATAGGGAGGGTATCCCTCCATTAGGGAGGGTATCCCTCCATTAGGGAGGGTCGGGGGGCTCGGCCCTCCCCGGTTCTGATGGTTGTGGGGGGCCTCAGTGGGGTACATTTGTCGAGCATCAGCTCCCATTGTGCAGTAGACGCTGAGCGGAAGCTTATATGACATAGAACAGTAGGTTATGAATATAACCGTGTTCTATGAGTATAGTGACGCTCAGCGTCTAGACGCCACTGCGGCCCTTGATCTTGCCTTGTGGTGAAAGATTGAGAAGGAGATGAGTGTGTGGCCACACCCCTGCTTATATAGTTAGCGGGGGATGTGGCCAGATGGATGTTGGTATGTAAAGGTACATTTTGTGAGTTTTTATTCAGTGTACAGCACTGGAGTGAGAATATGTGCAGTAGACGCTGAGCGTCACTATACTCATAGAACACGGTTATATTCATAACCTACTGTTAGCTGTCCAGATGTCAGCTGTGGTGGAAACCCAGTCTACCTCTTTGAGTGTGGCCTTCAAATTAGCTTCCATCACTGCATAATATTCTCTCTCAAGGTAGCCAGCAAACTTTTTCTGTTGGCAGCTTGACATTGTTCTTTGTGAATAGGTAACATCTCCTCGACGGTATACCCAGCGACGAGCTTCTTCAGACCTTCTCACTCACTTGTGGTGTTTGCCCTGACCTTAGATCCAGTTTCTGTTGTTATGTTTACATCCATCACTGGCACTGGTAGAGGCTTCCCTGTCAGCGTCATCAGATTTGTATTTGGTATTTGACAGCAGTAGTTTTTACCACTATTGTAGTGTTTGGTGTTTTGGCTTATTTCTTCTCCAGCCACAATGATTTGTCTATGATCAATCAGAGAAGCACCAATTGTGCTCAAGCCCAGACCGACCCAATCATACTAACCCTCCTAACAATCTCTCTCTTTTACTTTCTCACTCTCTCCCGTCTCTCCCTCACTTTGTTTTTGTTTGTGTTTTCTGGTTGACCAGTGAAGAAAGAGACATCCCAGAAGTATAAACGCTCACACAAAACAGAGTAAAAGCAAGGCAGAGAGCAACCATTGCGTTTTCTGACTGCGGCCAGATGGACCTGGCTGGAACTTGAAAGCTACAGTATATACATGCAACACAACACTCTTGTGTTCCACGGTGAAGACAGAATAAATGGACACCTGAAGGCTGACCAGCCAGGGGCCTTAGCCTGCCACATGTCTGAAACCAAACAACTCAACCTACAGTATCTTTCCACCCACTCGGTCAGAATAATCCCCAGTGAAGTTGAATGTTCCTGATTTTCTGTAGCCAGTGTGAATGCTAATCATTTTCTTTTGTTGTTGATATTTTCCTCTAGGTGTTGTCCTTGTTGATCGTTGCCATAGGGGTGTACGCCAAAGTACAGAAAGCAACAGGTGTGTATGACTCTACTGACTCGATACTTTCTCTACATTCCCAGTAAGTAAATTTTCAGAACTAGGGAGAAAATACTCAATCCTCTCTTCAGATACACAAATGTAAATGTTTAGCTCTTTGCTTTCCTTTTTTATTTGCAGAAATCACTGGTCAGAAAGCTTATCGGTGCTCCTGCGCCTGTTTTTAATCACAAGGAAGGAAGGAAGGAAGGAAGGAAGGAAGGAAGGAAGGAAGGAAGGAAGGAAGGAAGGAAGGAAGGAAGGAAGGAAGGAAGGAAGAAAGAAAGAAAGAAAGAAAGAAAGAAAGAAAGAAAGAAAGAAAGAAAGAAAGAAAGAAAGAAAGAAAGAAAGAAAGAAAGAAAGAAAGAAAGAAAGAAAGAAAGAAAAATGAGGGAAGGAAGGAAGGATAGAAGGAAGGAAGGATGGAAGGATGGAAGGAAGGAACGAAGGAGGAAAGTAAAGAAGGAAGAATAGAAGGAAAGAAGGAAGGATGGAAGAAAGGAAGTGTAGAGGAAGGAAGGAAGGAAGGAAGGAAGGAAGGAAGGAAGGAAGGAAGGAAGGAAGGAAGGAAGGAAGGAAGGAAGGAAGGAAGGAAGGAAGGAAGGAAGGAAGGAAGGAAGGAAGGAAGGAAGGAAGGAAGGAAGGAAGGAAGGAAGGAAGGAAGGAAGGAAGGAAATGAGGGAAGGAAGGAAGGAAGGAAGGAGGAAAGTAAAGAAGGAATAATAGAAGGAAAGAAGGAATGATTGAAGGAAGGAAGTGCAGAGGAAAGGAAGGGGGGAAAGAAGGAAATAAGTAAGGAGGGAAGGAAGGAGGAAAGGAGGAAAGGAAGGAGGGAAGGAAGGAGGGAAAGAAGGAAGGAAGGAGGGAAGGATGGAAGGAGGGAAGGAAGGAAGGAACAAGGAAAGGAGGGAAGGAGGGAAGAAAGGAAGGAGGGAAGGAAGGAAGAAAGGAGGGAAGGAAGGAGGGAAGGAAGGAGGGAAAGAAGAAAGGAAGGAAGGAAGGATGGAAGGAGGGAAGGAATGAGGAAAGGAGGGAAGGAAGGAAGGAAGGAACAAGGGAAGGAGGGAAGAAATTAAGGAGGGAAGGAAGTGCAGAGGAAAGGATGGGGGAAAGAAGGAAATAAGTAAGGAGGGAAGGAAGGAGGAAAGGAGGGAAGGAAGGAGGGAAGGAAGGAGGGAAAGAAGGAAGGAAGGATGGAAGGAGGGAAGGAAGGAGGAAAGGAGGGAAGGAAGGAGGGAAGGAAGGAAGGAACAAGGAAAGGAGGCAAGGAGGGAAGAAAGGAAGGAGGGAAGGAAGGAAGAAAGGAGGGAAGGAAGGAGGGAAGGAAGGCAGGAGGGAAGGAAGGAAGGAAGGAAGAAAGGAAGGAAGGCGGGAAGGAAGGAGGGAAGGAAGGAATGAGGGAAGGAAAGAAGGAAAGGAGGGAAGGAAGTATGGAAGGAGGGAAGGAAGGAGTCATGTCTAAACTGTGGCCTCTGTCTGTGTAGACAAAGAAGGAATGAAGGAAGGAAGGATGGAAGGAAGGAAGGAAGGAAGGAAGGAAGGAAGGAAGGAAGGAAGGAAGGAAGGAAGGAAGGAAGGAAGGAAGGAAGGAAGGAAGGAAGGAAGGAAGGAAGGAAGGAAATGAAGGAAGGAAGGAAGGAAGGAAGAAGGAAAGTAAAGAAGGAAGAATAGAAGGAAAGAAGGAAGGATGGAAGGAAGGAGGAAAGGAGGGAAGGAAGGAGGGAAGGAAGGAGGGAAGGAAGGAAGGAAGGAAGGAAGGAAGGAAGGAAGGAAGGAAGGAAGGAAGGAAGGAAGGAAGGAAGGAAGGAAGGAAGGAAGGAAGGAAGGAAGGAAGGAGGGAGGGAAGGATGGAAGGAAGGAAGGAAGGAAGGAAGGAAGGAAGGAAGGAAGGAAGGAAGGAAGGAAGGAAGGAAGGAGGGACGGATGGAAGGAAGGAGGAAAGGAGGGAAGGAGGGAAGGAAGGAAGGAACAAGGAAAGGAGGGAAGAAAGGAAGGAGGGAAGGAAGAAAGGAGGGAAGGTAGGAGGAAAGGAGGGAAGGAAGGAGGGAAGGAAGAAATGAGGGAAGGAAAGAAGGAAGCAGGAAAGAAGGGAAGGAAGGAGGGAAGGAAGGATGGAAGGAGTCGTGTCTAAACTGTGGCCTCTGTCTGTTTCTATTAGACACAGTGCGTGACACATTCCTGATTGACCCTGCGATCATCCTGATAGTGGTGGGCGTGGTCATGTTCTTCATCACTTTCTGTGGCTGTATTGGAGCTCTCAGAGAGAACATCCGCCTCCTCAAGACAGTAAGACACGTAGGATATTTTGTCAAAATTCCAAGCACAAAATGTAAGGTGGATATGAACCAACGCTTAAATCTTTTGTGTAACAGCATTTATGCAAATCCACAGTGAGCTCCTTAAGTATTTGGTTGGCGATACTCTGTTTGATGTTTCAGCTCCATGCTGTTAGTGGAGACAAATCGTACTTATCGTAATCTCATTCTACAAATACTTTTGGCAGCCTGAAATGGTTTAACCCTCTGTTTGACTGAAAATACAGTCAAAGCAAAACCGACAGTCAAGTCTGCACTTAATTCATCTCTGTGAAGTCATGTGTAGAGTAGAGTAGAGTAGAGTAGAGTAGAGTAGAGTAGAGTAGAGTAGAGTAGAGTAGAGTAGAGTAAAGTAGAGTAGAGTAGAGTAGAGTAGAGTAGAGTAGAGTAGAGTAGAGTAGAGTAGAGTAGAGTAGAGTAGTGTAGAGTAGAGTAGAGTAGAAACGTTTATCAAAGTGTCACACTATAAAGATACAATGAACAACACATGTGTAGACCACTCAGATGTTTTGAGACATTATACACATACATACTGTAATAGACAAATAATAATATACATAATATACAAATATAAATAATAATAATAATAATAATAATAATAATAATAATAATAATAATAATAATAATAATAATAATAATAATAATAATAATAATAATAATAATAATAATAATAATAATAATAATAATAATAATAATAATAATAATAATAATAATAATAATAATAATAGCAATATATTCCATCAATAATAGTATACATGGTATGTTTGGGGTCAGAGCATAGTGACAGGCATCTGTATGCATGTTTGTTTCTATGCTGTATTTTATTTTAGTATTTTAATATTTTAATTGCAGTCACAGATTTACAGTTGGGTAAAAAAAGAAAGTGAAAATCATATCTAGAGCAGAATGTCTAGGGGTTAAAGAGTGGAAGGGGCAGTATTTCTATAAATTACATCAACATAATCCAAAACTGACTGATGAAGACTGCTTCAACATTCCTCTTTCTGCAAATCAGAGGAAATATGGATTTGTTTCTGTAAAACAACCCAGACTTTGTCTCAGCTTGCTAGTGAGATTGGCTATGTGGTATTTAAAAGTAAAATGTTCATCAAGCCAAATACCAAGATATTTATATTCAGTGACTCTCTCAATAGTGGATCAATTTAGAGTATGTGGGTAGTTAGTACATAGACTATGTTTTTGGATGTTTCTGTTTTTTGTATCTTTTACTTTCTGGATCTTTGCGTTTTACTATCATTCAGGAGGACCAGTTTACGCTTAAGCTTCCTGCAGACCATCAAATGAATGTTGGAGGTTATCCATTACTAGCTGAACAGAGTCAGCAATACAGAAAATTGGAATGACAACCATTCAACATAGAGACTATATTGTTTATATAAATAGTGAAGAGGACAGGACCGAGGATTGAACCTAAATTATGGCTGAAACTGTGCTGTGATTGGCTCTGAATCCAGATTGGTGTGGGCTTAGTACTGAGGGAGTTGACATAACATTGGATATCGTTGCAGCCAGGGCCGCCTGGGAGAAATGCGAGGGCCCCCCCCCCCCCCTAAAAGGTAATTTTCTTTTTCTTTTTCATACAGTCAACATATTCTTAAATAATAGCGCTGCCCGAGGCTGGGCATGATACAGTCAACATATAGCAAGAGAGAGAGCGAGAGAGAGCTCCCGTTCTACAGTCAATATACAGTGTTATCGCTGCACAGACCCGGCAATGCCCCTGACCCTCCACCAGAGCAAGGCCAGAGAGAGAGAGAGAGAGAGAGAGAGAGAGAGAGAGAGAGAGAGAGAGAGAGAGAGAGAGAGAGAGAGAGAGAGAGAGAGAGAGAGAGAGAGAGACATTGGAAAGAAACACCCCAAAACCAGAGCAAATTGAAATGCTATTTGGCCCTAAACAGAGAGTACACAGTGGCAGAATACCTGAGCACTGTGACTGACCCAATACTAAGAAGATCCTTGACTAGGTACAGACTCAGCGAGCACAGCCTAGCCATCGAGAAAGGCCGCCATAGGCAGACCTGGCTCCCAAGCGAAGACAGACCCACTGCACACAAGATGAGGTGGAAACCGAGCTCCACTTCTTAACAACCTGCCCACTATACCAAGACATATACTTCCCACAAATTGCAAACACCCAAAGAGACTTTGAAAACATGGAAAATAACTCAAAACTCCCATACCTACTGGGAGAAATACAAGAATGTGAAATAAAGCCCATTTGAATTGAAGAGAGAGAGATAGATAGAGCATGTCTGTGTGTGTTAGAAAGAGAGAGATAGAGAGAGAGCATGTCTGTTTGTGTGTGTGTGTTAGAGAGAGAGCATGTATGTGTGTTAGAAAGAGAGAGAAATATATAGAGAGAGCATGTCATTTTGTGTGTTAGAGAGAGATATAGAGCATGTCTGTGTGTGTTAGAAAGAGAGAGAGACAGAGAGATCATGTGTGTTTGTGTGTTAGAGAGAAAGAGCATGTCTGTGTGTGTGTGTGTGTTAGAGAGAGAGCATGTATGAGAGAGATAAGCAAGACAGCTAAGATGAGCCCCTAAAGGATATTCAACTTTTAATGGAAGAACAAAACAGAAGGAAAAGATAACTTCACAAAGGCAACATGAATATACATAGATCCAAAAGGACAAAGATCAACACTTAAATCCAAAGAGAAGAGGGTCTATACCAGAGAAAACAAAGTAGCAAGGAGCCAACGGCCGACATCAGCTAAATAGGCTAACTGCAAATAGAGTAGCCAGGTACTGACACCAGGTACACACCGTTAGCTACAACAGCTAGCCGGCCCGTTTGGCTCAATATAACGTTAGCTACGTTAGCTAGCCGGCCCGCTTTGGCTCAATATAACATTAGCTACAACAGCTAGCCGGCCCGTTTGGCTCAATATAACGTTAGCTACGTTAGCTAGCCGGCCCGCTTTGGCTCAATATAACATTAGCTACAACAGCTAGCCGGCCCGTTTGGCTCAATATAACGTTAGCTACGTTAGCTAGCCGGCCCGCTTGGCTCAATATAACATTAGCTACAACAGCTAGCCGGCCTGTTTGGCTCAATATAACGTTAGCTACGTTAGCTAGCCGGCCCGCTTGGCTCAATATAACATTAGCTACAACAGCTAGCCGGCCCGTTTGGCTCAATATAACGTTAGCTATGTTAGCTAGCCGGCCCGCTTTGGCTCAATATAACATTAGCTACAACAGCTAGCCGGCCCGTTTGGCTCAATATAATGTTAGCTACGTTAGCTAGCCGGCCCGCTTGGCTCAACATAACGTTAGCCAACATAACGTTAGCCTTAGCCACGATAGCTAGCCGGCCCGAGAGAGAGAGAGAGAGAGAGATATATCCACGGCGGGAATAGAATAGAGTGCATTAAAAACTCACCAAACGTCCAAGAGGATGGAGACAACTGCGTGGAGTTGACGAAGTTCATCTGCCGAATGACCGTCCTCTTCATCTAGGCATAACAATGCTGTACGCGCTCTCTCTAGGTTAGCTAACGCTAGTTAGCCTTTAGCTAAGCTAGCTACTAGCCGACATGGCTATCCCGACTGAACCACACGTTAGCACTCGATATTATAACGTAGCTAAAGCTAACTAGCTGTCCCTGCCTTTAGCTAAGCCGACATGGCTAGCCTGACTGAACTGTCTAACATTCATGCAACAACTTTCATCTTCAGTCCATCTGCCGAACGACCGTCCTCTTCGTCTTGGCTGGCATAAGCATAACCTCCAATGCTGCACGCGCGAAATAGTCAAACGCAGCTGACGCACGCCGGCCGACTTTACACATGTAACCCCTCCTTTCGTTGAAACCAATAGTATGTCTGCTGCAGAGCCCCAGAGCTCCAATAGTGAGTATGTCTGCTGCAGAGCCGCAGAGCCAGGAACAAGTCAGACACATTCTACAAACGTGTCTAATGTGAAATATATAAGCATATAAGCAAAACTAGATTTTAGGTCTGTGATGAAAAAGGGCCTCGCGGGAAGTGCGAGGCCCCCCTTCCCGCGAGGCCCTGTGCGACCGCACTGCTCGCACACCCCCTGAGGCGACCCTGGTTGCAGCTGGACATGTCTTATACAGTAGTTCCCATGAGCCATTCAAACATCTTAAGGTAAAATCTGTAATGCCGTCAAACAGCGTCAAAGAGGGGCGCCCAAGTGGCGAACCATGTAACGCGCTGCGTCGTGAAACGCCCAACCCGGGTTCAATTCCAGGACCCGGCGTCATTTGCTGAATGTCTTCCCCCCGCTCTGTCTCCCATTCTTCCTCTCTCTCTCTCTCTACCAGACTGCCCGGTAGTAAAAAAAAACAAAACAATAAAAACCTACCAAAAAAAAACAGCGTCAAAGAGCCCTGCTTCTTGTGCCACCCTAACAAGTTAGGAGAGTTGTATTCGTAAGCATGAAATGTTTGCATCAACTTCAAGGCCATATAATTCTTCATCTTTAATATTTTTTCAAAAAAAAATCTTTCCAGGAAGTCCATTAACATCCTATCCTCAATATATATCGAAACGAGTACAACTATTTCCAAATCTTAACCACTTATATTCCCGTTTGTTTGATATTAAATCCCTTTTTATGACAAAAAAACGCAGACATCTGCATTTAGGTCACATTTCTACACGTTTTTAACGCCAGCGTTCAGCATCTAAAACATGCACAGAGTCCGTGTGAAAAAGAATATGTATTCATATTTACAAATGAATGACTAATTCGGTAGTTATTAGCATTATAGTAACGGTAGTAAGCACTGCTGTTTGGCTATTATACGTCGCGGGGGTACAGTATATGAGACCCCCGCTACATTCTGAAAGCTCACCGGTGATTTTGAAAGAGCCAGCGGTCTTTCGCATTCCTGCCATCTGGCTCTACAGAGCGAAGCCGCCCAGGGAGCCTGCAAAACGGCAGAAGCGCTGAGAGGGATCACCAGCCAAGAGCTGGTTGCACCAGCCACAGTGCAACTGCGCCACCGTGTGTCATAAACGGTAAACGGACATACTGACAGAGAAACAGGCTCTCGGTGATACGAAAACAGCGTGTATTTGAATGAATTAGTGCAGATTAAAAATCAGCGTTTTAACATTGAAGTCAATGAGAACACGAAAAGATTGCCAAGGTTTGTCCGCTTCAAAAGTGAATAACCTTTTTTTTAGAGGCATTCAAATGATGAGCCTTTGATATATTGAATAAATATCAAAGATGACCAATCTGACGCAATTTCATGACATAATAATCAACACAGACATCGTTGTACACAGAAACACAAATGAATATAGGCAAAAAACACGAAATCTTTGCTAAGGGGGCAGAAGGGTTTATTTACCCAGGGTAGGTTCGCTGAGCACAGATGCTATTTTTCAGCTACGCCCTGATTCACATTCACACAGTGCCATTCATACCTGGGAGCTGCCCAGTACAACCATAGTCGACACCATTGGCCACTGAGCAACTCCACTGGAGCAGTTGGGGGTTAAGTGCCTTGCTCAAGGGCACTTCAGCGGCAGATTTTTCCTGCCGGTCCCAGGCATCGAACCGGCGACCTTCCGGTCACAAACCCGCTTCTCTAACCATTAGGCCACCGCTGCCCCCTCTAGATAGTTGAACGAACACATCGGGAGGAGAATGAATGAATGAATGAACCTGATGTAAACAAGACAAACGTCTTTCTCTGGTCTGCATCCCATTAACACTTTCAGTGCCACCAGGGGGCGCACGACTTAGTGCTTGAATGCCACCAGCGGCGCTAATGTTAACGTTAATATAACCTAATCTATGTTTTAAATTATGGCTAAGTGTCTAATCTGCCCGTCGCTTATCAAAGAATCATTTTCCAGTCAGTGCTGTCAAGGCAGATTGGTTTTTTATCGTTTCATTTCCGTTTGAGAGCATTTTGAAAAGCACCCGTTTTGAGGTAAAAAACAGCCCATTCTGTGATAATCGTCTTTTACTGGAATATTCCAGAACGTTGATATTTGTTGGCCTATTTATGAATCGTTTTCAAATAAACGCTAGATGATCAAGTATACGTACACGCACGCACATTCGAGGCGTGCGCTGATAATAGCCGTTTTCATTTCCTCATGGATTTTACAGTGAAACCGCTGGAGCACATATCAGAAAAAAGCTTATATCTTCATCAAAACGAGTCTGATTATCCTAACACAGATAACATAGATTCCTTACCTGACATCAGATGGTATCCAACTGGTATATTCCAATTCCTGATCACCATTAGAAAAAATCGATAAGTGTATAGATCTAACGTGTATACAGTAGAACTCATGCTTGCCATGGCTCAGAGTCTCCAGAATGAACTCTGGTAACCAGCTGCATCAGTGGACTGGAAAATGTGGACTGGAATATATTTTTTTCCCATCCATTTTCATTGAGTCCATTCCAAAATCCCTGATGTCATCTGGGAGACGATAGGGGGCGCTTTTTTCACATCTGATCGCCGGCGATCAGATGTGATAAAAATAAAAAAATCTGAGAAATCTCGTGAGTGGCTTTCAACGTAACTATTGTAAATCCGAGAAAAGCCGTGAGTGGCAGTCAAAGTGTTAACAATTGTGTGTATTGAGCCGTACTGTATTGTATGATAGAGCGGCTGGTTGCAGAGACGCGAGTTGAACGAACACATCGGGAGGAGAATGAATGAATGAATGAAAACTTTATTTAACAGATTGCAGAATGGGTACAATACAGTACGGCTCAATACACACAATTGTTAAGGGGATGCAGACCAGAGAAAGACTTTTGTCTTGTTTACATCAGGTTCATTCATTCATTCATTCTCCTCCCGATGTGTTCGTTCAACTCGCGTCTCTGCGACCAGCCGCTCTATCGGAGATAGGATCACATTGTGTCATGTTTTGCTAGAGGGTGGCAATGTTTATTATTCCGAATAGATCTACACGGGCTTATAGCCTATAATACGTGACATTTGAAGCAGGCACCACTGCTGTTGTAATTGTCTGGTAATAGCTGTTTCGAGTGTGTTTATTATTACTGCCTTCCTATACCCAGTTAAATCTGTCTTCATATCTCACGCCCCAAAGGCGATAGCGAGGGGGGGCGTACGCGTGTAGGTCAGTGGCCAATCAGAGCGCAAAACGGGAACCCGGAAACACAACTGGGTTGGTAAAAGCGTACACGCGATCTGTTCAGCCACAGGGCACACTGCATTATCGCGATAGCGCCCCTAAGAGGATCTGGCCGGTGTTGCACCTTGTTGAATTCATAGAGTAGGGTAAATCTGCAGTGCCGCTCTGCGACCTTGAATAGGTTATTAAAATGGAATAAAAGCAATAACAACTTCCCACGGATATATCCGTGCCTCTGTCCACAAGGCATGGACTAGAAACACGGAGATCTCCATGCTCGGGCGGGAATGTGTTAAGGTGGGAGGTCAAGAGGCCCCATCAGACCAGGCTGCAGAAACAAATGAGTGGGGGGGCATAAAATGTTCTCGGGGGGGCACAATGGTTTTTCAACACAGGTTCCCTTTTATACGTTTCAGCTGGGACAGCGGCGCTGTGACTTGCTTGGCGCTGCCCACGGTGCTGAACTAAACAGCAGAGAGGCAATTGAAAAATCTAATTTCTCTCTATCTTAAGAACTTTCACTTATACAAAAACAGACTGAACGGATATATATAACAGACCTGCTGGGGCAGCGGACTGAGAGCAGGGGACACAAACAGGCTGGATAAGATGGTCAAGAAGGCCAGTAGCGTGGTTGGGGTGGAGCTGTACTCTAGCGAGGGTGGCGGAGAGGAGGAACCTTGCTAAGCTCCAGGCCATCAGGGAAAACCCCTCCCACCCACTATACACAGACTTGGCTGACAGGAGGAGCATGTTATAGGCTCACACTACCTAAATGCAGCACTGAACGGCACAGGAAGTCCTTCATTCCGACAGCCATCAGACTATACAATGCATCACTGTGCCTCACTGCATCACTGAGCACAGAGTGACAATTACCATCTTCCTGGACTCTTACTTTTTAAACAGCACTGTGCATTATTACACCTACTGTAGACTTCAGTATATTTTTACTGTATTTATTTACTGTATCTTTTATTCAATTTTTATTCTATTTCATTTTATTCTATTCTTAGGCCATTTGTTTTGTTATACTTATTTGTGACTTGTTCTGTCTAAATGTTTAATGTTGAGTGATTTGCAGTGTCAAATTTCCCTCAGGATAATACATTTCTATTCTATATCTTTGAAAAGTCTCCATTTATTCAACACTTCTGAATTCACTGACAAACTGAAATGTACTGACAAAAATAAGGTGCATAAAAAAGCAAACAAAATTCCTCCACAGGCTATACTCACCATCATAAGTAGAGAGGCAAGCGGTGTTTGGGGACAGAGTGAAATCTTCTTAAAACACTGCCCCTCCACTCATTCCTGAACTTTTTTGTTAAGTCCTTCTCAAATGCCAACTGAATTAAATTGGCCTTAGTTGCGTCGATGAAGCATACTAAGGCAATGTTCTGTAAAGACATTCTTGAGGGTAGAAAACGAATTCTCACAGAGTGCCGTGCTAGCTTCAGTAGTGTTGTTGTTGACATCAGTGCCCACTAGGGCTGTCCCCGACTAAGGATTTGGATAGTTGACTTTGATTGACAGGGTGGGCACAGCTGACTCAGTGGGCGGGCCCGGGCCCCCTAATGCCCGCCCATGGCGCCGGGACTGGGCCCATTATTATTGGGCTTAGCGTTTTCTATCCCTTTGGAGCGTGGATTTCATCATGTTTCCTGTGATTTAACATGAAATGACTGACGGACTCCTCTAGTTTCACATGATAGCTATATCTTCCCTGTAGCTCTAAGACCAGGGGTGCAGTCGTAATATCAGAAGTGCCTGTACGCTGTTTAAATGACGCCACGTGCACGTGCGCTCCCTCGCGTGCGCACAGAACAGATGATTATTATGCATAAATAGTAGGAAACATGTTTGTATAGGAAATTACTAGTTTTTAGTTTTCGTTTTTGTAGTAGTAGCAGGATCATCCAGGATGTAGCCTTCAATATATAAAGAAATTATATTGTCAACAGATATGGTTGAAAAACAAACAATGTTTTAAATGTAATTGTAGATACAATATTGTAGTTACAATTTTCTTTAATTGAATTAACTTAAACTAGAAAAGTAAATACAAACTAAATTAACAATGTAATTTAAAGATTACAGAAGGACAGTTTCCTTCTGAAGCACAACAAAATGTCTCATCCTTCCAGTCGGGACCATTTGGTTCCACAGCTCAAGCAAACCCCCACCAATTGGTAAGGGCTTGTATTTTGGTTTTGCACTTCTCGTTCTTTGTTATGCTATTGCTATGCTATTCTTATGCAAAGACTAGGTGATCAGCTGAATACCGGTACTTAAATACGGACGACGAGTCGAGTGAAAGTTGTACTTCTGCTCAGAAAAGTGCTGGGATGGCGTGGTACCGCGTGGCACCACCACTGCACCACTAACTAAGACCGAGCTCGGGAGAGCCTCTGAAAGACGGCTCTGTGCTCATCTCCAGAAGGTTCAAATCAAATACGCTTTTGGAAAGGTTCAGTGATAAAATAACAAACGACCTTGCGGGGGGGAAAGCTGCTGCGGGCCGGATGGCTGAGTATCACCGCTCCTAGTCACGCATGGCGCGGCTTAGCTGACGCTCCACTGTCCTTACTCCCCGCTGTTCAGTTTCACTACGCTGTTATGCTTTATCTCCGGTGTAAGCTGTTGTGCTTTAACCTCTCGTGGCAGGGAGCGGTTTTTAAACATCAGCTTTAAAATGTGGATTTACAGGCGATTTACAGGCGATTTCACCACAAGGATATATGGAGAATATTCACCCTAGAATTAATGCAATCTTAGCGGTACAAAAGTAACATAAGTGGGGACATTCAGGTGCACTTAAAGATAAATTAATGAACAGTGAAGAGAGTGTAGAGCCGGCTCCAGAATTGTATTAAAGTGCATTACATCCCCGATACAATCTAGTTCATCAAACAGACACTAACTGACTAATCAAATGGAAAACACTGCTGATTTTGGTAGAGAGAGAGAGAGAGAGAGAGAGAGAGAGAGAGAGAGAAGAGAGAGAGAGAGAGAGAGAGAGAGAGAGAGAGAGAGAGAGAGAGAGAGAGAGAGAGAGGAGAGAGAGAGAGAGAGAGAGAGAGAGAGAGAGAGAGAGAGAGAGAGAGAG
>NC_140182.1:58564197-58611697 GCF_963971535.1 Notolepis coatsorum
AGAGAGAGAGAGAGAGAGAGAGAGAGAGAGAGAGAGAGAGAGAGAGAGAGAGGAGAGAGAGAGAGGAGAGAGAGAGAAGAGCGAGAGAGAGAGAGAGAGAGAGAGAGAGAGAGAGAGAGAGAGAGAGAGAGAGAGAGAGAGAGAGAGAGAGAGAGAGAGAGAGAGAGAGAAAGAAAGAAAGAAAGAAAGAAAGAAAGAAAGAAAAGAAAGAAAGAAAGAAAGAAGAAAGAAAGAAAGAAAGAAAGAAAGAAAGAAGAAAGAAAGAAAGAAAGAAAGAGAAAGAGAAAGAGAAAGAGAAAGAGAGAGAGAGAGAGAGAGAGAGAGAAGAGAGAGAGAGAGAGAGAGAGAGAGAGAGAGAGAGCGAGAGAGAGTTAGTCAATTAGCTGGAACTCCATGCCAGTCCAGTGGTTCCCAAACTTTTTCAGTCAGGCTGCCCTTTAGTAATTGGAAATATGTCACGCCTTCAATATTTCATCTACTCAGTTTGAGTGGCACCACCTAATTTAAATTATTTTACGGAGCTTTGAAAATGGCCTAAAATGTATTTGTGTAGTCAGGAAAGCATTTAAAAAAATTTATTTACCACACCATCTATTTAGTCTTTTCATTCAAACATTAAACTTGAGGTTATTCTTGTGTTCTGATGTGCATTTATTTGGGTCTCATAGTTAAGATATAACAACACCGAACTTTCTCACGCTTTCAGCATGCTCGCTCCACCCATTTCCGTGAACCCCCCCCCCCCCCCGCCCTGCTCAGTTCTATCACACCATGCAGTTTAGAACCACTACCATAGTCCAACACCAAGACAACAACTACACACTAAGGGCCAAAGCTAAATGCATTGACCTTAAATTGAAAGGAAACTACACTGATAATTGGAGAACTGAAATTAATAAACTTCAATTAAATAATATAATTACCAGAATAAACTTCAATGTTATCAAACACTAAAAAAGAGATTGGACTGGTCCAATACCTGACCACTCCTGAAACCAAACAAAGAAAAAGTATAACAAAATGCAGACTTGTGGACCATAATAAATAAAACATTAAAAAACACAGAGAACAGAATCTCAGAAACTGTGCCATCATTGTGAAATATAGGCTGCAATGCACTTCCTTCTCTCATGTCCAAAATATGACAAGATAAGGGAGACACATTACCCTATATTTGCATAAATATTCCCACATTCTAACTCCCTTTCAGAAACACCAAAAAATATCAGTAATTCTGGGAGATAATTATAAGCTTATGACGGTAATTTCAATTCAGCTGTCATTTTTAAGTGAGCTTGGCATTGCCCTCTTCTCAAGCGACATAACAATTGTTCCGTTTGACTAGGCTACATCATAAGTAACGTAGGTCCATAAATGTCAGTGGTGACTGAAGTGGTGGGTATACTGTGTAAAGAACCAACCCCACCCGCCTGTGCGTATAATTGTGTTTTAGACTTAAAAGCCAAAATAGGTTTTGGTGGGTGAGAACAATTAAGAGAGCACATTATTCAGATTCAGATTCATATAACTTTAATCGCCATATTATGTTTACAAAAAAACACAGAGGAACGTGATACGGCATTTACAGTACAGTGCATAGTGCATACACTTTTTTCACCGATAAAAACTAGTGCAAAACAGGACAAAACAGTGATACAACGAGACAATAAAGTGCAATGGCTAAGGACATGTTGTCAGTGCAAAATAGAGCAGGGGGACACCTGCGGGGAAGAAACTAAGTCTGTGGCGGGTTTTCAATGTCCGTAGCCGTCTGCCGTGGGGAAGCATGGTGAAAAGGTCGTGACCCGGGTGGGCGGGGTCTGCCATGATCTTCCTAGCCCTTCTCAAGGCCCTGGTGGAATATAGGGACTCGAGGGAGGGAAGGGCTACTCTTCATGAATATAGGACTGGATAGCCATAACCTCACTGCATGAATCATACTTCTGCATAGGTCTGTAGAAATCATAGGCATGTTAAGTTTGAACTGCATGAAATTTATAAGAAATATGACGTCTTACACAATGATTATGGCCTCTTTCATATAGCTACTGATTTTTACAGACCTATAGCATATGGGTGCACACACATACCCATTTTAAAAATAAATGTCACGTTCCTGTAGCTATGTTGGTCTACTCTACTTTAAACAACTACTGATGGCGTTAAAGGAACATGCCAACATGTTGGGAAATTAGCTTACCGTCTTCTCCAGAGAGAGACAAGAAGTTTCCTCTCTGTGCTTTCAGTAGAAAGTTATCTGGCTGCACGTTAGCCTAGCTTAGCACAATGAATGGAAGCGGACAGTGCCGGTTAGCCTACACCTCTCCCGAAGGCTAACCGGCACTGTCCGCTTCCATTCATTGTGCTAAGCTAGGCTAATGTGCAACCAGATAGCTTTCTACTGAACGCACAGAGAGGAAACTGGTATCTATCTTCTTGAGCATTTTACTAGTGGACTAGCTGCACGTAACTAGAGCATGTTATTTTTAGGGGTATACGCATCAGGGTCATTAAGAGGTGAGTATAGCCTATGCAATGTTCAGCGAGAAATCAGTGGGTATACAACATTAACATTAAGTTGGCACTTGGAGCTCAACGTATGTTGTAATCGTCAGCAACATGGTAATGTTAGCAACATTAAATGAGTAGCTGCAGAGCCAACACAGCTAACGTCAGCAACGTTATAAAAATGGGATTTGGAATAACAAGTAGGCTACGCTAGCTAACGTTAGACTCCATGGAAATAATGTTACACCCAAATTGTGATGGCTAGCGTTTGCTAAATCAAAACACCTCAACCATATCAGGCTAATTAACAGTTAACATATTGTCATATTGTTACGGTAGCGTTAAACTGGAGCCCAAGAGCAGAACACAAGAGTGAGAGAATGGTGCGGTTTAGGTTGTTTAATGTTTCCAATAGGTATCATGCAGACAGGGTTAGAAAACAGGGATGTTCGACAGGTGCGAGCAGGAGCACTCCTCGTGCTCCACAGGAACGTCCTGGCTGGCGGTGTCTAGTGAGACAGTGTAGGCCGGCAGCAGATGGTCCTGGGCACAGGGAGACAGAGGTTAGAACAAGGCAGGGAATCAGACAGAGCAGCAAGGTAGGTTACGTCCTCGTACCTAGGTAGGTATAGCAACACTCGGACAGTGAGTGGCAGGAACCGCAGGGCTCATATCAGACTGACGAGTCTCAGGTGTGTTAATAGGGCTTGGCTGACAGCGTGTGAACACATTGACAGGAAGCTGCCAATATAAGGGCGTGGAAGCAGGGGGAGAGCAAGAGGCTCTGGCCGTGATTGTAACACATATAAGCCAATTAAGGTTATCATAATTCTTACCTCAATCTCTCCGTATGAACCGTATGAACTCTGAACTCTGTTGCCTATACTCAATCCATACTTTTCTACTACTGTACCTATGCTGCCTACAACTATCTTACACTGTACTCCTAACTATCTACCTCTATCTATACCGACTACCTCATCTATTGCTACGGTATGATATAAATGTACAATAACACTGTATTCATCGTATATACATTTATTTATATACACCCACACTGTTATCTGTATATATTCCATACCTACTCATATTGGTTATACTACTGACTGAGTATGGTCTACTACCATAGTGTATTCATACTTGTACCACTGTATATATATCATACTGTGCATACATTAGCTTAGCATATTTACTCTGTAGTGTTGTCATATATACTCCATATATTCACATGTTACATGGTATACTATACTGCTATGCACTTTACTGTAACTTTGTACTCTGGTTAGATGCTAACTTAATTATGTTGTACTGTAATTGTGCTGTAATACATTTTAATCTAATTTAATAAAAAATAAATAAATGAATCAAAACTCAGACACGGTCCTCTACAGTCTTCATACATAACAATATTCCATTCGCACTGAATTTTGATCACCACACCTTTATTTTGGTCGTAAACAGGGAATACACAGGGATTATATGGTGTTTGTTCATAAACTACAACTTTAGAACAAAACACATGGATATAAATCATGCTGAAGACCACTGTTGAAATCATTATTCATTACCTCTTAGTTTTAGGTCACTTGGAGATTCATGAGTTAATGTCCGGGTAGGAAAATGAGGAAATATCCTGCAGCCGAATAGGCCTGAAAAGATCAAACCTAACTTTTCATAATGGGGCCAGTGTTGGAAATGCTTGACTTTACATCATGCACTAACAAAACAAACTTTTTAAACAATGTAAGCATTCTGCCTACAGTTTTTATACAGAACAAATACAATGGAGGTCAAGAGGTCAGGAGGTCAGGAACAAAAGTAGGCACAGCAAAATAATTATAATAATAATAATAAAGAAAAAGTACACGGATTTGCCAGTCTGATGTATATTCACACGGTGGCCATTTAGCTACATTATTATGTCATGCTCAGGATGGGATTCCTTTCAACCCCTGTTCAAGGTGGGAACATGATGGAGAGGAATCCCATCCTGAGCTTGACATAAAAGGAAAATGGCCGCCATGTGAATATGTGCCACTCACAGAAAGTCAGGAGGAGCTCAGAAGGCGTGGTTCTCATTCCCTCTCTGACTGTCCTCATAGACACAGACCCCCCCCCCTTATGTGTCCATGTCTGTGTGTGTGTTTTTCACGCATGTCTCATCTCTCTTCCTCCCCAGTTCTCCTTCAGTTTGACGCTGGTCTTCCTCACCCAGCTGGCCATAGCAGTCCTGGGCTTTTTCTACTCAGAGCAGGTATCCCAGTCATTGTTTTGTTCCTAATCTCACTGTGTTCCTTCCAAGAAAAGCTTACAAATGCTGCAATTCCAAAGAAAATGTGTGTCATCGATGTCTTGCATTGTCACAGCAGCCGCCTATTGATTTGATGCTGGCACAACACAACACTTCAGATGAACTGTTTCAATGCACCGTTGTTGCACAGAATCGGCACCAATCTCTCTTTTAGAGTCTGTGGTTTTCCTCTTGATGAAAGTACAGTCTTTGCTACCTCCAATCATGTGTGCTAAAGCGTTCCTTCTGAGCTATTAGAGACAGACTTCCCACACTCCTACACAGTCTTCTACATCTGTACATATGTACACAGCCTGAGGTGCCTTGTAATGTTAGTAATTAGAGCACAGTAATTAGTAATTAGACCGCAGACACTTTATGTTGTGCTGTGCGTCAAACACAACAGATATGATCCAAAACAGTGCTTGACAAAACAGACTGAAGAAGAAATATAAAAGCAAATCCACAACACCACACACACACACACACACACACACACACACACACACACACACACACACACACACACACACACACACACACACACACACACACACACACACACACACACACACACACACACACACACACACACACACACACACACACACACACACACACACACACACACACACACACACACACACATTTGAATACTTTATTTGGTTCCACAAATTATATTAGATAAACAGGGAATCAAATGTATCGGGGCCAAGCAGCACTGAACACTTAAGGGTACACATAGCACCTCCTTCTCCACGTGGCTAAGCTGCGAATAATAGCTGAGTGTTATGTACCATGAGCCTGATCACCCCTGTGTTGCTACAAGAGCGTGAGGAGAGGAGAGAGGAGCGTGAGCATGAGCGTGAGCGTGAGCTTAAGGAGCGTGAGCTTAAGGAGAGGAGAGAGGAGCGTGAGCATGAGCGTGAGCTTAAGGAGAGAGAGGAGAGGAAAGAGGAGCGTGAGCTTAAGGAGAAACACATGTTGCTGGAGCACGAGCGTGCGCAGAAGGAGCTTGCATTTAAGCATGCTGCCTTACAGGCGGGGGCTCTGCAGTCGGAGTCGCGTTCCGGTTTTGATGTAGGCAAGAATATTAGGATGGTGCCTCCTTTTTTTGAGAAAGAGGTGGAAAGATATTTTCCCCTTTTTGAACGGGTGGCAACCACATTGAAGTGGCCTGATACAGCCTGGACACTGCTGCTGCAATGTGTTCTTGTTGGTAGGGCGCAAGAAGCCTATACTGCTCTGTCCCTTGAACAAAGTGCTGACTATGAGCTTGTTAAAGCTTCCATATTGAGGGCTTATGAGTTGGTCCCCGAGGCCTATCGTCAGCGTTTTAGAGGCTATCGCAGGTCGGGGGGACAGTCGTATGTTGAATTTGGAAAAGAGAAGGAGAACCTGTTTGACAGGTGGTGCACCTCTCAGAAAGCAGAGTCAAGAGAGCAGCTTAGACAGTTGATCCTCCTAGAGGAATTTAAAAGATGTGTTCCTGATACCGTTTCCACACATCTAAATGAGCGTAAGGTATTGAAGATAGGCGATGCTGCTGTCTTGGCTGATGAGTTTGTGTTGACAGAGGAGAGGAGGGCCGTGTGGAGTCCAGGAGTAGTAGGCATCCTTTTCAGGGGAGCCGGTTCCCGGCACCCGTGTCTGCTGGTCGGTTTACTTCGACTCCTAGGCAAGGTGGCTCTGCTAGTGCATTCCCAGAGGGGGTTATCTGTTTTTACTGTAAGGAGCCTGGTCATATCGTTGCTGGGTGCCCTGTGCTTAAGCAGAAAAATGTAAAAACTGTGGCTCTGGTAGAAACCATGGGCAGGACACCTATGCTGACATTAGAGGGTGGGGTGCGAAGTATCAAAGGTGCAGACAGGGAGCTAGAGGGCTCCTCAACGTTTATGATGAATGGATTTGTTTCCCTGGTTGGTGCATTAGGGTCAAAGCAGGCTATTACAATATGGAGAGATACAGGAGCTTTTCAGTCTCTCATTCTGGATGGGATTTTGCCATTTTCGGAAGATTCTTCACTGCATTCCGGTGCCATTGTTCAGGGCTTTGGAGGAGGCTTTGTGAATACCCCTTTGCATGAGGTCTCGCTAAACTCTCCCTTAGTATCAGGCAATGTTGTTGTAGGAGTGTGTTCTCACATCCCCATACAGGGTGTGTCCTTCATTCTAGGGAACGATTTGGCCGGTGGCAAAGTGCTGGCTACTCCAGTTGTAATTCCCATCCCTGTAGTTTCTGAGGTTCCTGATGAGCTGGCACAGAAACATCCAGGAGTGTTTCCGGTGTGTGCTGTAACACGCGCAATGTCAAAGGTCAAATGTGACACCCATGATGTTGTTAACTCAGATTGTGATATGACACTTAGTGACACGTTCTTTGTTGAGTTGAAAAGTGGCCCTGATGAGGGTTTTGGTAAGGTGATACCGTCTCATGAGCAGTTGGTACTAGAGCAAAACAAGGATGTCTCCTTGTCATCCCTCTTTGAAGAGGCGGTTTTAGAGGATGCAATGATGGATACGTCTCAAGGATACTTTGTTAGCAATGACGTGCTCATGAGAAAGTGGACACCACCTAACCTGTCCAGTCTGTGTTTCAGATTGTTGTTCCAGCCGTGTATCGTCCTGATATACTGCATCTAGCACATGATCATGATCTTGCTGGTCTCATGGGAGTCAGGAAGACTTATGATCGTGTGCTAAGAAATTTTTGTTGGCCTGGTTTAAAGTCAGATGTGGCACAATATTGCCTCTCTTGCCATGTGTGTCAGGTTGTTGGTAAACCGAACCAGAAGATTCCTCAGGCTCCTCTGCAGCCTATTCCTGCTGTTGGGGAACCTTTTGAGCGGATCCTCATTGACTGTGTTGGTCCCCTCCCTCGAACTAAGACAGGGAACCAGTACCTTTTGACTATTATGTGTGCAGCGACCCGTTTCCCTGAAGCCATTCCTCTATGCAAGATCACAGCCCCAGCTATATCCAAAGCTCTGGTTAGGTTTTTTTCGACTTTTGGCCTACCAAAGGTTATTCAGTCAGATCAAGGGTCTAATTTCATGTCCCGTCTCTTTGCTCAGGTCCTCCAACAGTTGTCTATCCAGCATTGCCCTTCCTCTGCCTACCATCCAGAGTCCCAGGGGGCGCTGGAGAGATTCCACCAGACTATCAAAACAATGCTGCGGGCATATTGTACGGAGTTTGAAAAAGACTGGGATGATGGAATCCCTTTGCTTCTGTTTGCTGCTAGGGAGATAACCCAGGAGTCTCTTGGATTCAGCCCGGCTGAGCTGGTGTTCGGCCACACAGTGAGGGGTCCTTTGAAGCTGCTGAAGGAAAAGTGGTTGGCTGACCAGACTCCTTCCTCTACTAATTTGCTGGACTATGTGTGTAACTTCAGGCTTAAGCTTAGTAGAGCATGTGAACTAGCGAAAGAGAACCTAAAGGTAGCCCAAGGAAAAATGAAGGTGTGGTATGATAAGCGGGCCCGACATAGGGTGTTCTCACCGGGAGACAAGGTGTTGGTTCTCTCGCCTATTCTTGGTTCTGCATTACAGGCTAAATACAGTGGGCCATACTCCATTGAGCGCAAAGTTGGTGAGGTCGACTACTTGATTAAGACTCCCGACCACAGGCGCAAGAGTAGATTATGTCACGTCAATATGTTGAAGGCGTACAATGATAGGACTCAGATTGACCAGTCAGAGGTCAAGCCTGTGGCCGTTCTAACGATTTCTGCATCTCCTATTGTAGCCGACTGTTCTGTGTCGAAGGAGATTTCTCAGGGCAGGTTGCCAAACACCCAGATACTAGGTCACTTGGACTCACACCTGTCATACTTGCCACTTCCTGAGCGTACGGATGTTGTGCGCCTACTTAGACAGCATATACGTTTGTTTTCTGATGTCCCTAGTCGTACTAATGTACTCGAGCATGACATTGATGTTGGTAGTGCAGCGCCAATTAAGCAACATGCCTACAGGGTGAATCCGGAAAAACGACGGATCTTGAGTAAGGAGGTAGACTATATGGTGAGACATGGCATTGTGGAGCCCAGTTCTAGTGCATGGAGCTCCCCCTGCCTGCTTGTTGATAAGCCAGACTGCACTCATCGGTTCTGTACTGACTTCCGTAAAGTTAATGCAGTAACCAAGCCGGACTCGTACCCTCTTCCTCGGATGGATGACTGTATCGATCGGGTGGGTTCAGCAGCCTTTGTAAGTAAATTGGATTTGCTAAAGGGATACTGGCAGGTTCCGCTTACTCCGCGAGCACGTGAGATATCCGCTTTTGTCACACCAGAGAGTTTCTGCCAGTATACAGTGATGGCCTTTGGCATGCGAAATGCCCCAGCGACGTTTCAGCGGTTAGTGAACAAGGTCCTGGCCGGGGTAGCGTTCTGTGAGGCATATCTGGATGACCTGGTTATCCACAGTTCCTCTTGGTCACAACATGTGGAGCATCTGGCGGAAGTGTTCAAGTGGTTGGGTGATGCTAACTTGACAGTTAACCTTGCAAAATGTGAATTTGGACAGGCCACGGTTACCTACCTGGGTAAGGTGGTTGGACGTGGGCACGTGTGCCCCATTGCAGCTAAGGTGGAGGCTATAGTGGGCTTCCCTGCTCCCATCACCAGGCGGGAGTTGAAGCGCTTCCTAGGTATGGCAGGGTACTATAGGAGTTTCTGTAGGGGCTTTGCTTCTGTTGCTGCCCCTCTGACTAATCTGCTCAGTCCTAAGGTACCTTTCGTGTGGACTGAGACTTGTCAACAGTCTTTTGAGAGCATCAAGGGTATTCTGATTAGTGCTCCCGTTCTGTCAGCTCCTGATTTTCAACTGCCATTCAAGTTGGCAGTGGATGCTAGTGACCTCGGTGCTGGAGCCGTCCTCCTGCAGGAGGATGCATTAGAGGTGGAGCACCCAGTGTGCTACTTTTCTAAAAAGTTTGACAGGCATCAACTGCACTACTCTACTATAGAGAAGGAGGCGCTCGCTTTGGTTCTTGCCTTGAACCATTTTGATGTTTACGTTGGATTGTCCAGTTTACCCCTTGTTGTGTATACAGACCATAACCCTTTGGTTTTTCTTCGCAGCATGGTGAACTCGAACCATCGTTTGATGCGATGGAGTTTGTTCCTCCAAGCGTATAACTTGGATATTCGCCACATTCGTGGGAGGGACAATGTGCTGGCAGACGCCCTCTCACGGTCATAGTACCGGTGATTGTGGTGCCCGTTATCGCTGTTGTGGTAGTGGCCCTGACAACTAATGGGTCACAGTTTTTTTTGTTTTTTTTTTGTTTATGGGTTTGATGTGTAGTGGTTGCCTCTTGGGCAACCAGTTTGGTGGGGGAGGTGTTATGTACCATGAGCCTGATCACCCCTGTGTCACTGGGCATACAGGTGAGGGCTGCTAATTAGCTAATTGCTACTGATTGGTTACCTGCTGGTAGCTTAAAACCAGCCCTTGAGTCACACATGCAGGCGGCACGGTGGTGTAGTGGTTAACACTGTCGCCTCACAGCAAGAAGGTCCAGGGTTCGATTCCCGCTTGGGGACCAGGTTTCCATGATGCCAGTTACCCAGGTGGGGTATCTCCCAGGCCTTTCTGTGTGGAGTTTGCATGTTCTCCCCGTGCTCGCAAGGGTTTCCCCCCCGATAAGATAAACCCAATGGAAAAACGTGCACAACAACAAGATCGCTAACGCTGTGGCGTCCTTGACGAAGACGGACAGGAGCACTTGGATTGGTCCCCTGGCGCGGCTCACGTTGACGCCTGTCTGCTCCCGGCTGCCCTTGGGGGGGAAGGACGACGGGATGGGTTAATCGCAGATACGAATTGCATGCATGCATCGCATGTGTGCCAATTGATGACCTCGGAGCAGGTCCTAAATTATTATTATTATATTATATATTATGCAGGGCTGTCTGTGGTTAGAGGAGTGTGGGTTAACAGAGAGTTATCACGTTCTTCTATTCTTGTTCTTTAGTTTGTATCAGTGTTTCATTGTTAAAGTAGTCTTTTGGGTTAAACACGGGTTTTGGTGTCGGTTTTGCACATAGGTTGCGTGCCTTTGAGCCAGGGTCGTAACACTGAGACAGAGCAATATTTGGCAATTTGTTTAGCTTTTCTTTTAGACATTGCAGCAATTCTCAGACCGGTCATGGTGCATTTGTATACATGGCCAAGACTTCCGAATACAAGTACACTATATCTACACCTATACCCAAGGTCAGCCATCACACTGAGCAGTGGTTGGTATTTGATATACTTGTCCCGGAAGGCCTGGTCCATGTACAGATCAAAGGTACAGCCTACTTCTATGACCAGCACCTCCCTGTGGCTGGTGTCAACAAACACACACACACACACACACGCGCGCGCGCGCACGCACGCACGCACGCACGCACGCACGCACGCACGCACGCACGCACGCACGCACGCACACACACACACACACACACACACACACACACACACACACACACACACACACACACACACACAAAACTGCAAAAATAAGACAAGGTCAGACACAGTTGATGAGTACAAATATATTTTAAGCTTCTTTTTGTTGTTTGTTTGTTTTGTCTGACACCAAGGGGAAGGCGATTCGTAGTAGAGGCTCTATCACCAGATCAACAGATCAGCCACTGATCAGAGGACCTAAGGGATTTAGCAATGCAGTGCAGGGTCAGAGGTTCAGTCATCTGCAGATGAGCAAGATGGTGCAACAAACAGTACGACTTTAAATTGAATTCAGGGAAGACACGCGAGAACTGCGCATTGGATCTGATCAAAAGCATTGCCGCAAGTAGGCTATTATGCACTAGCTGGAGGTGGTAGAGAGACGGGAATCATAGCAGTGGAGACGGCAGGGTGGGCTAAAGTATCGGTATGTACATCATACTATATACATAAAGTACTGGTATGTACATCATACTACATACATAAAGTACCGGTACATCATACTACATACATAAAGAACCGGTACATCATACTACATACATAAAGTACCGGTACATCATACTACATACATAAAGTACATGTATGTACATCATACTATATACATAAAGTAGGTACATCGTACTACATACATAAAGGAGGATGAACTGTCAGTTTTGCTAAAAAACACATAAATAATGCTTCACTGACTTTTTTTTTATGGTTAGTTGGGACATTTTCGCTGACCTGGAATTGGAAATAACACAGGAAATTACCTGGTGCAAGAAATGTGAGATTGAAACGATTGTGTAGCAATCATCCGGCCAATACTACAAATATTTCATTAGGCTATTCATACAAAACTCTTTTTTTGCATGCAGTATTTGCATACTACTGTATACAGATCACAAACTGAAAATAGCATCCGGCTATTGCTACTGTAGTATGTAGCACGGAGAAGCAGCAATTGACAAGACTGATGCACTGCAGTGTTGGGAGGTGATTCGCTGATGTGGTGGTGCCTCATTTCCAGGTACTTAGCAGCTGGGAGTGATACTGTTGATGGTCAATTACTTCACCTATAGTCTCTGCCTGCTCTTGCAGTGTCCCTGTCCAGGGTGCTGAAGTCTCTCCTCCTCAGCCGCCTGGTAGACTAGGTACTCCACAGTACATGCCTGCAATCTAGTGTGTGTGTGTGTGTGTACCAGATTCAACTTGTGTTTGGAGTGAATGATTTATTGACCTTGAGATCTGAAGGCCAGGACTAATTCCCTTCATCAACATATCTCTTTATCTACACCCCCACCATCCCACCAAGGTCCCACAGAAAATGGTAAATGGCTCACATTCACCCATTCACTCACACATTCACACACCGAGGGCGGAGGCAACCATGCAAGGTGCCAACCTGCTCATTGAGATCAGTTAAGTGTCTCGCTCAAGGACACAAACGTAGCGCTGCCGGCAGGAGCAGGAATAGAATCGGCAACCTTCTGATTACCATACAACGCTCTACCTACTGTTGCACAGTAAAAACACAATCTGGTGGCCTGTAAGATAAGATAAGATAAGATGTTCCTTTATTGATCCCATTGGGGACATTCAGGTGGTATAGCAGCACAGTGGAGGTACAGGCAGGGTATTGTCAGGGTAATGACAATAACATATTATTCTCGAAGTCAACTTCCTGCCTGTTGTTGCTACGCAACTGCAGCGTGGGGGGAATACTGCCCAGCCTGGTACATTGTGTACGGTTAATTTAGTGCAGAAACGGATAGTTAAAGCGACAAATTAAAGACAATCAAGCGGAATTTTCTTCAGTCCTTCACAATGCCAAAGAGCTGCTGTGTTACGCATTGTACTAATGACAAAAACAGAAATCCAAATCGCAAGTTTTATACCGTCACGGAGGAAAAAGTGGCTGTGGCTAACGTTCGGCTAACTCGCTCTGCTGTTGTGGTCGTGGTAGCTACATGCTAAGCTAACGTTAATCACATCATATCGAACCGATAGGAGCTTATCTTATCTAATCTTACGTGGATGTTTGATCGGGTAGTGGCACACGTGGTACCACCACGTAAGATTAGATAAGATAGGCTCCTATCGGTTCGATATGATGTGATTAACGTTAGCTTAGCATGTAGCTACCACGACCACAACACCAGAGCTAGTTAGCCGAACGTTAGCCGCCAGCCACTTTTTCCTCCGTGATGGTATAAAACTTGCGATTTGGATTTCTGTGTTTGTTTTGTTATTAGTACAAAACGTAACATAGCAGCTTCAATTTGGGTATTCGAGAGATGGCCATGTCTGTATGTGTTTTGTATGGACATTATGTCAAGTCAATCAGGGGGAGCTTCTTTGAATCATACCTCGCCTTAGAATCACCAGAAAGGCTTTCGAAATAGTGAAATGCCATGTTGGCCTCAATATTTTCAAAACAAATCATGAAAATGTTATGAAATGAACAGGAATGTGATAAAACATGTAATAAAAACGGACCTCAACACATGCATTTGATGGTAGAAATCCGTATGGCCCCCCTATACCAAGATGGCGGCGGTCTCGTGACATCAGAGTGTCTTCGAGAATGACGAATCTGGTGGGGACCAGACTCACCACGGTTCAAATACAAACAAATTCAAAAGATCCACACAAGAGCAATGTCAATCAATAAGAATATTTATTGAATTAAGGCAAAAATCCAGAGAAAGCAAGAGAATGGTCATAGACAGTCTGATGGTCAAAAACACAAAACAGGCTCTCCGACAGAAAAAGGGATTGTTCAATACTCAGGGTAGTCGTCCGGTCCAGGATCAGTACACAAGGGAGAATCTCACAACTCCAACTCCTACTCCGCCCAACTTACTCCCCTCTGACCTAGTGTTAATGTAGTGTGTGGGACTGGGTGTGTGCACGTGAGATGTGGCTGGACTAATGATGTACAGGTGTGTTCTATCAGTACTAATCATCTACCTAATTGACTCTACTCCTTCCGTCACGGACGTATCTCCCATCCTTCACATATCCAAAGGAGGGGGGAGGAGATCTGTCACAATATAGAGAATAGAAATATCAGAGAAAAGATAAAGAACAAGATAGAATGTGAATAACACATTTATTTTCAAGATAAACGTGAGGCTCTGGTCAGTCGGACAGGTGAGACATATACTCTATCAACAATAATAACACGCTGACAGGTGAGACATATATATGTAAAGGATTTAGTAGTTAAGAGTCAGACAATTCTAACAGTTCTCGAGTTCTCCTGCCGTTAGTTGTTGGCAGAAATCCATACCTGATGGCTACTGGCACAAAGGACTGGACGAGGCAACATGTGTATGTGTGTGTGTGTGTGTGTGTGTGTGTGTGTGTGTGTGTGTGTGTGTGTGTGTGTGTGTGTGTGTGTGTGTGTGTGTGTGTGTGTGTGTGTGTGTGGTTAGTCTATGACCGAAATGTCTATGCCTTTCACACCGGCAGGGCTCTCCCAAACCTAATCTTTAACCGACTGGTGCGTTCAGAGTGAAAATAAATTAGTTCGGAACCTGAATGATTTTTCCTTGCGAACCGTGACATCATCAGTGGGCATGTCATAATCTAGGCTTTGAAGACATTCTAGGCTACTGGAATGGTGCTGCCAGCCTGGGGCATGCCTTGAGCACTCTGGGGTTGGTGTTGTCAGGTCCTGTGGCCTTGTTCACACTGATCCTGGACAGCTGCCTACGCACCTAGCTGGTAGTGATGGTCTGGGGTGAGGGAGCAAGTTGCTGCCTCCGGGGGTAGCAGGCTTGGGTCGGTACTGGAGGGGGGGGGGGGCAGGCGCTCTCTCTCTCTCTCACACACACACTCACTCTCCTGTGTTCCGTCAGAGCACACTATGCCTGCTGCTAAACAGGACAGTTTAACATCCCTCCCAGCATCCTTCCTCGCTAAATGATTCAAGTGGCTCAGCACTTGAAGTGAAACCAAATGATCCATTTCAAGATATCCCTTCAAGGAGACTCTGCTGCTAATGACACAGGGAGGTGCTGCGGCAGCCAGGCAGGCACTGAGGCACACAGGCAGGCAGCGGGCGAGAGCCCACAGGGAGAGAGATGGGGGGGGGGGGGGGTAGAGAGAGAGAGGGGGGGGGGTAGAGAGGGGGGGTATAGAGAGAGAGAGGGTGGGGGGTAGAGAGGGGGGGGGTAGAGAGAGAGGGGGGGGTAGAGAGAGAGAGACAGAGAGAGAGAGAGAGAGAGAGAGAGAGAGAGAGAGAGAGAGAGAGAGAGAGAGAGAGAGAGAGAGAGAGAGAGAGAGAGAGAGAGAGAGAGAGAGAGAGAGAGAGAGAGAGAGAGAGAGAGAGAGAGAGAGAGAGAGAGAGAGAGAGAGAGAGAGAGAGAGAAAGGGAGAGGAAGAGAGAGAGACAGATGCGACAGTGGCTCAGGAGGTAGAGCAGTCGTCTGGCAATCCGGAGGTTCCCCGTTCGATTCCCGCTCCTCCCGGGCAGCGTGTCGATGTGTCCTTGAGCAAGACACTTAACCCCTAATTGCTCATAAAAGCATAAGCAAACTGGTCATATAACTCTAATTTCATACATTTGTTTGATACATTTGTTCATTTAAGTTAGATTATTAGCATAATCATTTTGGATTGATTGATTGATTGATTGAACATTTTATTAACAGATTGCAGAATGGGTACAATACAGTACAGCTCAATACACACAATTGTTAAGGGAATGCAGACCAGAGAAAGACTTTCGTCTTGTTTACATCAGGGTCCCCCATTTTCAATTCATCATATTATGGAAACCATGCCTCCCTTTGTTTGGATAAACATACACAGATTTCCTGTGACGCATTGTGAAGTTATTGGTGAGTGAGGCAATGCAGTGTCTTTGTGAGGTACCAGGGAGGCTGTGTCGTGCTGGCAGTCTTAATGTGGCCATCAGCCGATGAAAGATGTGTTGCCCTGGGCAACCGAAAGATGCACTAGCACTGGGTGACGGACTGTCCCTAGCCTTTGGGTAGGGATGTTGGAAAACGAGAAGAAAGGTTATTAGGACAGGCATAGGGCATTAAATGTACTATTTGGTCATTTTTATATGTTAGCCATTGACGCGTTCATTTAGAAAACTTTGAATATTTAGAACTACTTTACAGTACATAGGCCTACTGACGTTTTTAAAATGTCAAATTGATGTTAACTATGCATTAAGCCAGCCTTTACGGTGTCGGTTGGAGTTGTGGGATATTCGTGGATATCCTGAAGAAGAATGTTCTCAGTCAACCGAGGTTTGGATAATAACAAGGTTTATTAACCAAACAGATAGAAATATATATAGTACATAGAGAGAATGGCTGAGGGCTTCGCCCCAGGTGATCCTGAAATGACCCAGGTAAAAGAGACCTTGAATTGTTCTCGGGAGGAGCCTTATATAGTTAAAAAGGGGGGGGGGAGGTGGTCCCATTTGATAGGTCAAATGGGGGAGGGGGGGGGACACAGGATAGATACAGGGAGGGGAATGTCTTTACATGAGAGAGTTGGGGAATCATTCTATTATTCCACAGTTACTCACTTTTCTCTATTATAATGTGGGTGAGATTACTATATATTATACCAGGATTATTTGGAACAGGTAAGAGTGAATAGATATGGTAATAGAATGGGACCGATGTAATCCATCGGTTATCAGATAATGAATGAAATAGAAAATAGAAAATTTTGGCCAATGTGATCTGCTGGTTGGCATAACAGTTTAAAATAGAAATATTTACATACGTGATTCATGACATGATTGACTGGACTAGTCTGTGTTATTTTGATATCAGAGATGTGGGGTGTGGGAATATCACCCTTTTCTTTTATTAATAATGGTCTGATTTAGCCACTCAAATACCTATATCAATGATTGGTCCTCAACTCTGATATCAAACAACAAATAACATAATCATTAGAAGCTCTGGTTGTGCCCATCTTGGATTGGCTTCAGTCGCTCACGTCGTGACTCAGACATTTAAGTGGTAACTATGTGTCTTCATGATAATATCTATGGGAGCTAAGATCATGGTTGTACACATACAAACATAGTATTATTTACAATAGACATTACCTTAGTGGCTAATGTGTCAAAATAAGATTGAAAACCGTTAACCTAGTGGTTAATAAAAACTAACATGATTGATTATGGGAAAATGTTCAAAAATATATATATATATGCACAATTTATAATGATTCTTGATGAAATTACTTAAGATCCAGTTGTATTTAACCTGAGTTTGAGTGTCACTTTCATCTGTGATTGTCTCAGTTTTGTTGGTCTTACTTAGAATCAGACAATTTTGTAACTTAAGTAATTCAAATGTGATGTAATGTGACCATGTGACCACTTCTTCCTTCAGCAATACATTGGCTCATTATTACTAAACATTGTTAATGCTATCTCATTGATTTCATTTCATCACATCCTTAGTTCATCATTTTCCAGATACATACAATTGTGAGGCTGTTCTTGTTTGTGAAGGTATTAATCTGAATGATGTTGCGTCGTTGTTGACCATCTGTTCTCTGTCTGTCGTGTGGCAGGGCCAAACAGTAACACAGTAAAATTTAATAAATACATAATAATGTGGACAATGTGTGTTCAGATGCCTCTTGGTCCACAGGTCTCTGATGATGTCTCTCTTCTTGACGGTGCAGTCGGGAACATTCACTCCTCCATCATTCAGAGGGGGCCTATTGGAGGTCACCATCCACTTCCTGTGTGCCTCGTCAAGGGTCACAGGGTCACCGGTAGTGGCCTTGTGGACTCTTTTCCTGGAGTATATGTTGTTCTTCACCGCCATCACATGTCTGCCACTGTGCTCACGCTTGGCTTTTATCAGGCCCAGAGACATGGTCGGCCTTCCGTTCCTTGTTATCGCGGTACCGCTTAGTGGAGGGCGAAGGTTTGCCAGACGCTCTCTCTCACACGGATGGTGGAGATACACATGGCCTTGGTCTGTCGTAGGCTGCCGGGGTGGCGCAGCATGTCATCCTTTCTGTGTCTGCTCCCCTTCCTTTGGGGACGTCTGTCGTGTGGGCTGGGTTGGATGGCGGCTCTCTCAGGTTGTGTCCGTAGCTCTTTGGCGGCGGCCCTTGTGGCCCTCTGTTGCCGTGGGTCGCCCTGGTCTCTGGGTTGTGTTCCTCCTTGCCTGGTCCCGCCGTCGTTCGTGGTTCAGGTCATGCGTCGTCTCACTCGTCCTGTCCTCTCACCAATTTATGATCTGAGGATGATGAAAACTGCCTTAGAAAACCTCCTCACATAAATGAATCAACGCCTTTCTGCTAAAGAGGAAAATCATTTTGGGTTAATTCAATTCATTGTGTAGTACCATCATGCATTTGATATCGTTTGGATCCGATCTTTGCATGGAATCAGAAACATTTATTTTTATCTTTATAATCTGTGATGTCAAATTGAAGTTGATCTTACCTCAGGCCGCGTACGATGGGTGCGTTTCAGGATACTTACCTTGCCATGACTTCTCTGGCTTTTCTCACGTCTCAGTGTGGCTCATCATATTAGCATGGGGAAAAACACAAACAAAAACCTCTAGGCAGTCAGGCAGTTATTTTTGCATGAAATACATCCATTCATTTTCTCATCTACTCTTAAGTAGCATTAATTCAATTACCTCTAATATATAATGTGCATTTTGATAATCATTGTGTAAATGATTATCCTGCTTCCAACTGATACAAATAAATCTAACCCTAACTAACCTTACTGTCATGCACTTGTCCTAATAAAACTAACCTACACTGTGGCACTCAACACTTTGATGAACATTGTTACTCAGCTGATAGAGTTGTGCTTTTCCTGATGTCCTGTCGCACAGAATCTGTGAGTCGCTTTGGATAAAAGTGTCAGTTGAATGATCAATGTTGTTGATAATCATTGTGTACCTCTTGGTGGTTTGATATTTGCAGTCATAGAAATGTATTAGTTTGTTAAAAGAAGAGTCATGCATGTTATTAGTTAGTGGAAAAAATAGAGTTGTGAGTAATTTCCTGACTGCATTCATCAGGTACCAATGAAGGGGGGATGTTTGTTTTTAAAACATTTCATTCAATGCATTTTGTGGTTCCCTGTTATCTATTGTCAGGTGAGTCCACCAAGCGTGTGGTCAGAGTGCAGGCATTTGCATTGCTTTGTCTCACTCATGCCATACCCCTTGGGTTTCAAGTGCCCACTCTGAATAGCTTTGTTTCTGTAAACAAAATTTACATGTGGGTGTTTGGATGCAGATTTGTTTTAACTGGTCAATCGATTGTCTTTCAGCTCCACACCATCTTCGGTTGAATCTTATGTTGACATGCAAATTCTTGGAGTTTCTGTCTTTTGTGATACAATTTGGGTGTAGACCTGCACTGTTCTGCATCTCGCCTCAGAGCCAGACTGTAAATACAAACACATGTTAATTTTCCACTCCTAAGACCATTTTTTAGTGTGTTCTCTTTGATTTTGAGTTCAAACACACATCATCTAGTCTTTATCTATATAAGGTCTAATCGCTTATACTGGGAGTAAGTGTGTGTTACTCATAAATTGTGTTGTGTTCAGTTATGATGCATGATTTTCTATGGTACCCCGTATCAAAACAATAGAGACGTGGGAGTTAAAACATACACTGTTTTTAAAATAGAAATGATTTGTTGAATAAACATAGCATGTTTGCCTTATCACTAGCCTTGTGCACATTCTAAGATATAGAAACCTATTTATGAGGAGCGAGCCTGCCTGCGCGCCCACAGATACATTTACACATCTGAAACAGGCATTGAGTTTAGCTTTCTGTGACTTATAACGTGTACAGTAATGAAAAACAATCACTCAAGCGATATGGGATAGCTGTAATTTACTGCAATGAGAAGATAGTTATGTCATGCATCTACATTAGGACTTCAAAACAATCACTCAAGCGATATGGGATAGCTGTAATTCACTGCAAATGAAAAGATAGTTATGTCATGCATCATCAAGGTTTGTTTCATACTCACCGGAAAAAGCTGTTGTGTTCACGTTGGATCCTCACAGTTCAGTTCAGTTATTGAATAACCATATTAACTTACCCCCTTTTGTGTTTATGTGTATCTTTAATCGAATAGTGGTTCTTGAGGCTGTAGCACGCTACGTGTCGTCAATGCAATGCTCGGCTCGTTTCTCCGGTGGTCTGGGATAATGCAACTTTGGAAACACTCTTTTGCATCTCGCTACAGTAACTCAATACTTTCTAATAGCAGCGCGTATATACACATACAAATAAAACATATACTTTACGTGGATTTCGTATACCCTCTGCCTCGGGCATATTAAACTTTACGTTCGCCCATGGATAGGTTCATATCAAAATCATAAGTTCATGGCGCACATAGTATGACGTCATCGCTCCAAGCGACGTTTACGCATTCCCATTCGCCTCGGAAATAACGCTTTGCAATCCATGCAGTACTCTTCCGCAAGCTCTCAATAGCCTGGAATTCACCTAAACCAGCGCTTTGTAACCGAATGAACGCGCTTGTGCATATGTGAAACGTAAACAAACAGAAACGATAAAACTATAATTCCCTCTGTATAACGTTAACTCGTCGCCCAATGCTCGGCGCGCTTTCAGCCGGTTAACTCAATAAAGCACCGCGGCGGGTTCTAATACTGTGCACATACAAACGAGATTTAAACAGACAAACAAACAATAATACATATAAGTTAACGTGTGTATATACCTGATTGTATTGGATCGCTGTTCGTTTAATCGACCAGCACCATGCTGCGATAAGGCTTGATTACCCTCGATATACATTATACACCGTTATTAACGCATAACGACCGAACCTGACTTCGAAATTTAACAGCGCTATATTGGATTATATATACCGTTTAATCACACTCTCGGTCTCTTCAACCCGCGACTAATGTCCCGTTTAATGTAGTACATGTACTACACCGGGACGTCCCGTAGTCAGCTTCCCGCTATCTGTATGATCAATTGGTTAATTTAATCCGAATACATCGTTTTCAGGAATGGAAGAGGTTGTGAGCTTAGTTTGAGGTTGAAACTATGAATATTATGACGTTACTCTGGTAAATCTAATTATGATTCTATCAGCTTCTCGGTCCTACTTCCCGCCTCTTTGCAGAGGAATCACAGAACGTTTTTAACAGAGTAGCGTTTTCCAAGGATATCAAGTCTAATAAGCCCACGTACCTTCTTGTGTTGCCTATATTTCAGTCTGCATCAGCTAGACTTGGGTTAGCAATCCAACAACCTTTATTGTGTGCTCTAACTTTTGGTTGGCAACAGCTCAAATCCGGGAATAGCACTACAACCCATCCTTTCAGAACATCTGTCCTGATAAGGACCCAGGTACACACGTTTCCCCTGTACGATTCTCAATACAGATCAGATATATTAATGCACATTATTCTTACTCAGCCATGATCTCAATATTTGACAACATTCTGTAACATTCACCTGGCACAGAGAAAAGCGGGAAGGTTTTAATTCCTTGCCATACATTTTTGGTCGACCATCTATTATACTCACTTTTCTCTGTATAGATGAAACAATACAGCACGCCGGTGGGACGCAAAGATTCCGTCACAAGTTCGTAGATGCCAATTGTGGGATATTCGTGGATATCCTGAAGAAGAATGTTCTCAGTCAACCGAGGTTTGGATAATAACAAGGTTTATTAACCAAACAGATAGAAATATATATAGTACATAGAGAGAATGGCTGAGGGCTTCGCCCCAGGTGATCAGCTGAAATGACCCAGGTAAAGAGACCTGGTACGTTGTTGGGAGGAGCCTTATATAGTTAAAAGGGGGGGGAAGGTGGTCCCATTTGATAGGTCAAATGGGGGGGGGGGGGACACACAACATTGGGGAGAAATGGGGGAGGGGGGGGGACACAGGATAGATACAGGGGAGGGGAATGTCTTTACATGAGAGAGTTGGGGAATCATTCTATTATTCCACAGAGTTGAGTAGGTATACTCTCAGTCTCTGCCATGAGAGTAATTCACAGTACAATAAGTGACTAAACTCCAACCCACACATCAGACCAAAAGTGCTATGGTTTGACTGTGAGACTCTAGAGCAGAGAGAGAGCAAACACCTGGACAGGTTCCAAGTGTAAGATAACTGTTTCTAGCCTTTAATCTTTTCTCTCACTCGTCACCTGCTGCTCCGTGACTGGCCTCCGCGTTGTGTCATTTTACTTGGATATCTCATTAGCTGTCTCACACTGTATCAACCCCTGTTAGTACATCTGTAGTCAGAAGAAACAACACTGCAACGTGATCTCTTTCCTGATGTTTATTTTCATAAACATAGCTTCGTACGAGATGTAACCCATTCTGTAATGTCCTTGAACCGTCTTTGAAGGAAAACTAAATTCATTATTCTACACCGTTTCTTCTCTCATTAGTCCAATTGTTCTGAGGCCTCATCATAGCCAACAACCATTCCCTGTTAGCCGAAGCTAGCGATGATGTGGCACTTCCCCTCCCCCACCCAGCGTGGGTGAGGAGGGATCTCAAAGTCTCTGATCAGCGCGTCTGCTCGATTCCACGTTGTGTCTTAATCTAACTTACCCTGGAAGGAACTCACATCTCATAACGTCTCTCCCTAGCAACGGGCCCCGCCCCCTCTTCTCGTTACTACATGACACGCTACCATGGCAACGGCTGGTCACCTTTAACACACTAAACGTCTTCCTCTATCGATGTCGAACTCTCCCCATAGCTCTGACCAAACCTTCCCCCACCAGAGGCCTGTTATCTCCTTGATTGTGATTGGTTTAAATAAATACGAACATGCCAGAGTGTTTTCTCCCCTATAGCAGAATGATAATAGGTTCAGCCAGACCTCTTCAGCGCTGTGCTACGAGTGGAACGTTTGGTTGGCATGGTGGTGTGTGGAACCCAATTGCAGCAGATACACATGGAGAGAATTGACAGGAGGCGGAATGCGTGGTTGGCTCTTTCAAAATAACGTGCACTTAAATTGTGAAACACGGAGCATAATATAAAAAGGAAACACTTAGAAAAAAAGAAAAAAAAAGAGAGACCGTGGTCTCAAAATGAAATAAACACTACTACACAGAGTACTCACGACGGTGACAGCAAACAAAAGTAATGATGATTAGTGAATGACACACAGCTGGGGAGATGACTAAACAGAAAACAACACAAGGTACATATACAAAACATGACCAGACCAAACGCACATAGTCTGGTTAGGGAGACAAAACTAAATTAGACAACGGTGCACAGCACCGACAACAGATGAACACACAACAGATTAGTGATGACAGACAGGACATTAATAAGTAAAAGATAACAAAGATGAATACACTGAACTAGGCCACCTAGTGGTTGAGAGCCATAGTTCAGGTAAGGGATATGTCCATGGACAGATGAGGGTTGTGACGCAGGACCGGGGGGGAAATATCCATGGACAAATGGGGGTTGTGGAGCAGGACCGGGGGGATCGTTACAGTACCCCCCCTTGATGGACGACTCCCAGGCGGCCAAGCAGGCCACCCGGGAACAGGAAGGGTGGGAGGGAGGGATGCAGCACCGGCGGGGAGAGGCTGGGGACTCTGAGAATGGACTCTGTTTTGCCCATGTGTAATGATAGTTTGTTATCGGCGAGCCATATGCAGATTTTGCCTAGTTCCGAGCTGAGGGTTTTTTTCAACCTGTAACTTGTTCTTGTCAGAGACCAGCAGGGATGAGTCGTCCGCAAACAGGAACAAGTTGCAGTCACAAGCTGACGACATGTCATTTGCATAAATTAGGAACAGTAGCGGTCCTAGTATGCTTCCTTGTGGAACACCACAGCTCACTGGGAGGGGGGGGGGGTACCGTTTACCTCCACCATCTGTTCTCTCCCCTCCAGGTAGGATTGTATCCAGCTCACTGATAGACTATCAAAACCAATTGCTTTTAGCTTGTCAATCAGAATGGTGTGATTGACAGTGTCGAAGGCCTTTTGTAGGTCCAGCATGACCATGATGCAGTATTTGCCCGCGTCCACCTCATCCTCATAGACTTGCTATTCTAGGCTAAATCTATGGTCAGTGGTCACAGAGAGAAATGTTCATGGTCACAAACTGTCCCAAGGTCTATGTGGAATATGCCATTGTGCCTACTGCATAACAGTCTAATATCGACTGTAATGAAATTGAAAGGTTATTAAGCCTATAGGACTATACATAATGCCATTAACCTATGCATTTAATTGAATAGCGATTCAGATACCACAGATACAGCCTCGGGCAGCGCTATTATTTAAGAATACGTTGACCATCTGTATACACCCAGCCTCGGGCAGCGCTATTATTTAAGGATATGTTGACTGTATGCAAAAACATTTTTTTTATTAAAATTTAAATTATTAATACTTTTATTTTATTTTATTTTTTTAACCTTTAGGGGGCCTCGCGTTTAAATCTTGCCAGGGCCTCGCATTTCTCCCAGATGGCACTGTCTGTTGTGCATGTTTTTCCATTGGGTTTATCTTATCGGGAGGGGAAACCCTTGTGACTGTGAGCACGGGGAGTACATGCAAACTCCACACAGAAAGGCCCGGGAGATACCCCACGGGTAACGTGGCAACATGGCAACCTGGTCCCCAAGCGGGAATTGAACCCAGGACCTTCTAGCTGTGAGGCGATAGTGTTAACCACTACACCTCCATGTTGACATGATAACACGTTGGAACGGCAAACAAATATGGTGGATTATAGGAATTTACATAGATATTATAGTGAAAGTTTTGTGTCAGAGTGAACAGGTATTCTGCATGATTCCTGTGTACTAAAAGAGAGAGACAGGTGTGGATGATTAACACCAATCAAACTGTGACCCGTTATTTGCACATTTTACCAAGGATGAAATTGTGGCAGGGTGGCAGACACTGCCGTTTTGGTCTCTTGTCGAATTGTTGTAATAAAATATTCTTGTTGGAATTAGAAATTCTGTCATGGGTTGTCAAAACACTAGTGCAGCAGCACCTGTTTCCTCATCACGCTTCCAGACTGTTGTGTCACTCTAGCATCTGCTGACAAGCAGGTCGTAGAATCCATGAAAGAGACTTTCCAATCGAATCAGGCGTCGAAATAACAGTCCAGGTTGGCAGACTGCTAGCCTTCTCCACACCTGTCTGACATCACATATATAATCATCAAATCTGTGTTATTTCTGTGTAACTGTCTGTCCAGTATGTACTGTATGACGACACAGTCCTTCTGATGGTGACTGATGATGAATGCATTTTATATTATTTTTTTATATTTACATTTTCATTTGCTTTTCCGTAAAAAACAAGCACAAGACAAAAACAATATGACAATACAAGGACATGACAGTAGCACACACATGAATGGCTGCTTTTTTATATGACAAACCAGCAGGGGGTGGGAGGGGGAGGGTTAAAGTTAGGGATGCTCGATATTGGCTTTTTTACCGATACCGATATTCCGATATTGTCCAACTCTTAATTTCGATACCGATACCGATACCGATATCAACCGATACCGATATATGCAGGGTTTCCCCCCAAAAAAACTGAATAATTTCAGGTAATTAATAATTTCACTGGATGCATTCAAAAGGCTTTCTAAATGTAAGCATTATCTGTGCAAAATATGATAATTAAAAAAGTAAAAATTAACATTACATATCTCTTGTTGTTGAATTAAACCAACATGCATACTTTTGACAATAAATAAAATAAGAATTGGTTCTTACTTGCTTGCCTGGGTAAATAAAGGTTAAATAAATGTAAAAAAAAAAAAAAAAAAAAAAAATTACCGATACCGATATTTTCCGATATCACATTTTACTGCCGATATCGGCCGATAATATCGGTCGGCCGATAATATCGGACATCCCTAGTTAAAGTGTTACGTTATTTTACACATGTTCCTTTTTAACACTAAGAATGGATTGCGCGGTGGGAATTGCACCCTTAACTGCACAGGGTTTGCACCTGGTTTCTGCTCTGTCTTTGCGAGCTATCCACTACGGACATTGCACGGATGAGATACCAGCGCAGACCAGCCCATTATGTGTGGCTAGCGGAGTGCTGTCACTCTGCACTCCTGACAGCGCTGTTGGCAGTGGCATCAGGAAGTGGAAAAATAAGCCCAAAATGAGGCATAAATCCAATGCACACGGCAGGCGAGCGATGTCTGTAAGTGTGTGTGTGTGTGTGTGTAGGTGTGTGTGTGTGTGTGTGTGTGTGTGTGTGTGTGTGTGTGTGTGTGTGTGTGTGTGTGTGTGTGTGTGTGTGTGTGTGTGTGTGTGTGTGTGTGTGTGTGTGTGTGTGTGTGTGTGTGTGTGTGTGTGTGTGTGTGTGTGTGTGAGAGAGAGAGAGAGAGAGAGAGAGAGAGAGAGAAACAGGTTGTTTCATTCATAACAATGGAAGCGATAAAATTCTGTTGGTCGCCTCGCTTAAAAAGTCGGTCACCTGGCAAAAATCGCCCGCCGTGTGCGTTGGACTATAGACACATAATACTAATTAAGCAAGCTCTATACATTACGAAGTAAACAAAATACAATACGAAATGAACGGAATACTAATGTTGAAAACGTATTTTTCACCATTAGTATTCCGTTCATTTCGTTAGTTTACTTCTGTCAGGATGGAGGTAGGTGAGTTCCAATTGTTGTAGGCAATCACAGAGACAGAGATGGTATACTCTTGAACAGGTTCGACTTTAATAGTAAAGAACACAAAGAGTAATACTAGGATACAATGCCGAGGGGCAAAGGTAAGAGGGAATAAGATAATGGAGCTTAGTGGTGGTCCAGAGCTGGAACCGCCCGCGTTATCTCCGAACGCCTATAGTGAAGACCTGACGAATAACAAGCAGAAGGAAGGAATGTTAAATAGACACCAAATACCAACATTCCACACACACCCCCGTGACAGCCAATCAGAAGCCAACCCCTAAGTGACATCACTAAATGACAGGGAAAACAAGTGACAGTAGTCAGGTAACAGATGACCGAAATGGTGGGTGGTTCCCGACCGTAGTCAGTAACCAGAACGTAACAACTTCGTAATGTTAGAGCTTGCTTAATTTGTATTTTCATGACACATTGCGTCCTGTGTTTTTGTCACTCTCTTTCGTCATTGCATATGTTTGTAATGTCCTATTCCAATTACATTTGTCACATATAATTGTACTATATTTTATTGTGCTTAACTTAGTTCATATTTCATTTTATGATTATAACCTAACCCTGCAGCACCCAAAGAAGTGAAGGAGAGGAGTTATTTTTAATTTAATAATAATAGTAATAATAATAATAACTTCATAATAATAATAATCATGACAATGCATTACTGCTGATCAGCACGCCTATCAGAAATAAATGTTTACTGTATGATAATCTCAGAACCAAACATTTGAAATGACCTGGTTTAGTGCTTAGCCTTATTTCTAATAGTGTTCACTGCCAGACTTGGAGCAAATCACGCCACGTTGCGAAGGCTATCTCGGCCTGTGGCTTTATATTTCTCAAACAAATCATATACTGTTTATAAGATCTATTTTTTAGTGTTCCAACAAAACCTCAATCAACTAAATCCGCCCATAGATTCTGGCTGTACAGGACGAAATGTATAGGATTGATTGAGCTGGCAACCTGTGTCTCCAGATGATTTAAATAATTAAATAAAAAAAGGTGATATTCTCCTTTGAAATATTCTTTCACCGGCACGCCTGGCATTACGATGCCTGCGTCTGGCAACAATTACTGCTGCCATGATCACCTGTGATGCTGGCATGATGCCTCTTTATAGCGCTTAGGGATCTGCGCATACAGTATACCACCATGTCTGGCAGCGATGTCCTTATTGTACTACAGGGAGGAGAGGGAAAGGTGTTGTGAGTCTATGAATTATCTTATTGTATTACAGGAAGGAGAGGGCAAGGTGTTGTGAGTCTATGAATTATCTTATTGTATTACAGGGAGGAGAGCGCAAGATGTTGTGAGTCTATGAATTATCTTATTGTATTACAGGGATGAGAGGGCAAGGTGTTGTGAGTCTATGAATTATCTTATTGTATTACAGGGAGGAGAGGGCAAGATGTTGTGAGTCTATGAATTATCTTATTGTATTACAGGGATGAGAGGGCAAGGTGTTGTGAGTCTATGAATTATCTTATTGTATTACAGGGAGGAGAGGTGTTGTGATCCATGAATGTTCTTATTGTATTACAGGGAGGAGAGGGAAAGGTGTTGTGAGTCCATGAATGTTCTTATTGTACTACAGGGAGGAGAGGGCACGGTGTTGTGAGTCCATGAATGTCCTTATTGTAATAAATAATAATAATAATAATGCAGGACCTGTTCAGAGGTCTTTAATTGGCATGCAATTATCCTCAATGTTTTTAGCAGTTAGCACACACGGTTAGCACACACACACACACACCGGAACACACACGCATGCATTGTCTTTTGTAGGATCGCCGATGCGATTAGTCTCTGCGCTTAACCCATCCCGTCGTCCTTCCCCCCAAGGGCAGCCGGGAGCAGACAGGCGTCGGCGCGGGCCGCGCCCGGGGACCAATCCAAGTGCTCCTGCCCGTCTTCGTCAAGGACGCCACAGTGTTAGCGATCCTTTGTTGTGCATGTTTTTCCATTGGGTTTATCTTATCAGGGGGGAAACCCTTGCGAGCACGGGGAGAACATGCAAACTCCCCACAGAAAGGCCTGGGAGATACCCCACCTGGGTACCTGGCATCATGGAAACTTCTTGCTGTGAGGCGACAGTGTTAACCACTACACCAGAGGGCAAGGTGTTGTGAGTCCAGGAATGTTCTTATTGTATTACAGGGAGGAGAGGTCCAACTGAACAAAACTGACCTAAAGACTGAGACAAGAGGGGGGTATTTATATAAATTGGTCAAACCCAAATAGAGACATGGAGAAGATAAAAAAATGTACAAGTTCAATTACAATGAACTCAATCAGCGCCACGCCAGAGTAAAGTCGGGTTAACTCGCCAACCGTTCAGCGCCAGACCAGAGTAGTCAGGTTTTCATCTGTATTTCTTTTATTCGATATTTCCATTCATTACAGGCACACGGACTCGGGTTAACATGGGGAATCATCCTGAGAATGCCAAAGTGCAATACCGGCCGCATCCACCCAGGTGGCAGTATCGAGCACCCTTTGAAACATTATATCTTGGCCTGTGCATTGATCAAAAGTATCTGGTCGGATTTTTCTTTGTTGCGCAAGGGGAGCGGTTGTCCCGATCGGATTGAGAAGTGTGAAATGCTCCCGGTGCATGATGTGTGGCGGATTATGTTGGCGACACGATCTACACCAATACTGGGACTCGCGATCAGATAATTGGAATATTCTTTTTGGGGTACATCCGAGTGAAGGTAAGGCCTATATGGTATCAATCCTGCTGTGATCCAACCATGACTTCACTTAGATCACAACATTTGTGTGTAACGTTACCCCCCCCCCCCCCCACCCCCACCCTTTCATGCATTCATGATGAAACATAATATCGATAATATAGATCTGATTTCGAAATAGTATCATGTACAGGCGAGAAACGGCAACGTCTTTAGTGAAATGCACGTATTGCTGCATAGCGTCGTTTTCTGGGATTTGACAGGATTACTCTAAAACTATAGTCATATTCACCACGGTATAAAACAGGAATATATGGATGAAAAAAATATTTCTTTAACACATATTGAACGATAGATAGTCGATGTCAAATGGGCCATAGTATTGTATCCATAGCTATAATATAGAATATAGTTATAGCCCTGCAAACACCGCCATTTATTCCTATCTTTAGAGTGTCGGCGTGGTAAGTACAAATGATTATCAACTGCATGGCGTCCATTGAGTTAACTACAGTTTAAATACTCATCAAATACAAAATCACAATAAAGTTGTTGAAGTCAGAGGTTCTATGTAGGATTGTTATTAACTGTCTAACTGTATATATAACTGTTTCCACTAGAGGGCGCTCTAGGCGGAGCTACTCAAGACACCACCAGGTGGCGAGTATAAATAGATATGTCTCCTCCTACTCGACCTCTCTCCCCCACCTACCTCTCACGGAGAGGACTCATGTGTTACTGCTCTTACCATGTGAATAAACAAACCAAGCCAGTTAAAGGCTAAAGATGGAAACCATGCCTCTTGACCACATTATTGTCGCCCTATAGCCGGATTCTGTCAACAAAGTTATTATCTAATAATCATCTGATTTGAGTAATCATATTTAATGGGTCTCCCCCACTCTTCTCAGGGAGTTGGTATCTCCCAACATAAGATCGGTATTTAAGATCGGCCCATTATTGTCTGCTAAGTGCTAACCCTTTGCCAGTCAACCAGGAAGCGTGACCTCACCGGCCGGAGCAGCAAACAAACAAGACAAAAAATTACGACAGAAACAAATCCAAACTACTGACAAATGAGCGATTATGACAAACATGTAAAACTAAGAAGCGTGCACTCAACTTAGAAACATTTAATATCACAATGCAAATAAGTATGGTATATGAAACAATAATGATGTGTGGTGTAATTTGTTGGTTTGTGTATTATGGATGTTAACAATGCAGGAGAAAGTAACATGTGGGGAAGGTTACGGGAGTGTGGGGGGGAAGTGGTGCGGCTGTCATACGTCACAGGCTTAATGCCAAGCAAGCATGCAGCTGGTCCTGGACGCCTGTATTCAAAACCCAAACGGTGCATGCTTCCGCGTTCGCTTTTTGCGCTCTGATTGGCCACTGATGTTTCTGGTCGCACCAATCGTGTGACGGCAAGTTCTTTCCCCGGTTAAGCTTAGGCACTCTTTCGAAGTTGGTTAAGGTTAGAGTTTGTCTTAGAGCATGGCGATAGAACGGTTAGGGTTAGGGTTAGGGTTAGGGCTAGGGACGGGTTAGGGTTTGCTGCTGGTCGAGGCGGAAATGGGCGCATCACGCGATTGGGCGCACATGTCACATCAGATTCGCAAAACGCATGAACCGTTTGGGTTTAGAATAGACGCGTCCTGGACACAGATCTATGCTATGATCATAGGAAGTACATCTGTAACTACATCCCAAAGGGCCTTAACAGCTGTGTGTACAAGGGTATCCCCCTCCCCGCAACTATGCCAGCGTGAGCCTGAGAGGGTTTGATCAATCTTTTCAAGTCTGCATCTTTTGAAGATTTGAAGATGCAGGACCAATGCGTGCGATACACAATTTTCTTTTCAGATGTCATTTTACTTATGACATACGTAGGCAACGAAAGCAGCTGAAATGGCCTACTGTATATAGCCGCAAGCTTCTTCACCACAACAAGTTCAAGGTTTATATATTTGCCAATGTGGATTTCAATCCATTTTAAAGGTGCACTTTTGGGAGAGAACTTTGAAACTTTGAAAAGAAAGTCAATATTTAACTGAATACATAAACGGTACTCAAAGGAAAATTGGCTCCCAGCCTGGGACACTGTTTGAAGCTAGAACAGCTAACCTGCTACTGTATCACTACTGTTGTTGTTTACAAAGGCAGGTCCTCCAATTTCATCAATTTACAAACATATTTAGTAAATCATTATACTACAGTAGATAATGGTTCATCTTTACCAAACATGGTATGAACAGCCACACAAAGTACAAGATATGATCAAAAGAGTCATAGTCAAGTATCACTTGTATGTGTACTAAATTTGTATAAATGCGGCTGAAGAGATATTGTATAAATTAAATATGTATGTATTCAATGAAACTTTAATCAATGTTGTTTGTAGAAGGTAGTGTCATTAAATTTGTTTTACTCTGCGTGTGTGAGTGAATAAATGAGTGAGTGAGTGAACGAGAGTGTGTGTGTGTGAGAGAGAGAGAGAGAGAGAAAGAGAGAGAGGTGAGCTTAATCTCCTGAGACATACATGTAATGATCTCATTACCATTGCAAAGCATTATGTTGTCACAGCGTCATGCTGTGTTAAGAGTCTCTGCTGCTCTTTGCTTTCTAGTCAACATGACTCCCACAAGATGTTACCATGTGCAAACAACTACATTACTATGTATTAATATTATCCTTCAATGTGGACATCCAACTCTCTCTCTCTTTTTCAAGAATTTGGTCTTTTTCTACTGTTGTGCTTGTTAAAGGTCAAATCTGTCCCACTATGTTACCTGTTTATTGCACAATGTTGTCTATTGGATTCTATTATATGTTGTACTACTGTATTGCACATCGTTGCGGGCAAGACCACCCGCATTTCATTGTATACTTGTATGCCGTGACAAATAAAACTCTTGACTTGACTTGATCTGTAATGCTGTCAAACAGCGACCTCTAGGCAAAAGAGCCCCTCTGTGCTTTTGTTTACATTTCTTTGTTTTGGTTTGGAGTATGGGAGGGATTACTATCGCTGGCCATACCTCAAGCTCTAAGGTGTGGCCAGCAATACAAATACCTCCCCTATAGACAGGTTTCTTGTTTATAAACATACGATGTTTGAGCCAATACCCAATACAGCAATACCCTCTGAGTCACGTGACTGAGTTGCCCCCTACCAAATCAGCATGGCTGTGAGTGAGCCTTTCACCTTTTACATATCTAGCTTTGGCATGGATTGATTGTTTAGGTCGCTAGCATGGCTAACAAATGCAAATACTGTTGTCTGCTCCATTGTTCTGACCAGGATTACGTTCCTTTTTGCCTCCTTGATGCACAGCAGTCTGACAGGCCCCGTTTAGACGGAAACGCTAGCAGGTGAATCCGCAAAAATATTTTTGCGGATGTGCCTTTCGTTTATACGGAAACAGCGTTTTTACGGGGTGAAGCCGCAAAAAAGTGAGACTACCTTCCAGGGTGGAATTCCTAGAAACGCAAAAGCTTTGCGATCTCGTCTAAACTATCAAAACGTATATATCTGTTAAAACGATGACGAAAGGGTGTCACGGCTGTGGTCGCGCGTACTGCTTACGTCACAGGTAGCAGGTATGCGCCAGTAGCCGAGACGTAAACAAAGCAAGTATGTCTGACTTATATCAACGGAGATCACCTGAAGGCTACATTGGCAGTACTTTTAACCCTTTCACTGCCACACGAGTCACACGACAGAAGGTTAACCCTTTACTATCACACAACCGGCTGTCGTGTGGCAGTGAAAGGGTTAAATACACAAGAATCTGTCCCGCGGCGTGAGTGGACCCACTGTCTGTGAGTGACTCTGCTTTGGTGCAATCACATTCCCCATCCACAGTCTGCGAATCAGAGGCAGAGTAGGGCGGGTCTTCACAGCACGTCATGTGACATATGCGCCAATCGTGTGACAGTGGGGCTCCGTCGTCTCGAGTCGTTACAGCGTCGTCTGCACGCAGAATTCCATCCCAAAACGCTTGTCTAAACGTAAAATTAAAAGTGAAACCGCAAGATGACTTTTGCGGTTTCTGTTCACAAAACGCTCGTCTAAACGGGGCCGAGTCTGACGTGGGTGAGAAACCTATCTATACCCACTCAAATCCCACCCACACATTGAACCAAAACAAAGAAATGTAAACAAAGCACAATACCAAGAGGGGCTCTTTTGCCTAGAGGTCGCTGTTTGACGGCATTACAGAGTCTACCTTTAAGTCTGCTAAATGCCTTACATGTAAATGTCTCTCTCTTCATACATACGGCTATAGGGAGGTGTAGTCTGACATCACTTTGGACTGCCCGCACGGTCCACCCGTTTAGGGATTTATCATTGGGAAAATGTATTATCGGCTATTGTAATAATTCTGCCTCGTGAACATTGGCAAGCTTTCCATTTTTGCACAAAATGAGTTCCCTTTTATCACTAACATTATTGTTTAAGCATTTTTGGTTGAAATAAAATTCAACGTAATTATTTTACGATTAATTGCTAATTGTTTCATGTTGAGCTATATATTGTGGATGAATACACACAGAAAGTTACACCATGCTTTATTTGTTTTAAACAAGACGATTTACAAATGTGTCCATTGGAAATACATTGCAATTTCAGGGGTGGACCGGCCGGAAACAACAATGACGTAACCACTACACCTCCCTATAGAAACCTGACAACATCTTCGTCGTGAAGGGAATCGGAAAACACATCATCATCACTTTCCTCCTATTCCTCCATTTCCGTTATGTGAAAATAACTTTTCTACACTTATAGATTTCTACGCTCTCTCTCTCTCTCTCTCTCTCTCTCTCTCTCTCTCTCTCTCTCTCTCAGACGCGTGATGCTCTGGGGAGGTTTGTGAAGAAAGCCATCGTGCACTATAGAGATGATCTGGATCTTCAGAACCTGATGGACTACATTCAGAGAGAGGTGCTGTAGTCCATTCTACTTAGCTAGGATTCAGCTCCTGCATCCAAACAAATTCTAAGCACAGTCCTGCTGGGGGGAGATATCATTGTGTGCTTTTCCTTAACCCGCCGTATTATACAAGGCAAAGAGCTGATGGCAGGTCTCTACCATAATGTCAACGCATCACACCAAGAACACATCAGCCAATGGCAATATGTCAGAAGCTCTGGTGTATATATTTATGTTATGTTAAAGGGATAGTTTGCATTTTTGGAACGTGCCCTGTTCCCTACTAAACCACGCTGTTCCTCATGCTAGCTCTGGCTAGTTAGACAAAAACCAATGTTCCCGCCAGTACAGACTGACTGAAGATAGCTGAAACGTTACGTTGTGTGCGCTGTGGAGTAGATTTCAGTTATGTTCAGTCAGCTTGTACAGACTGGAGCTTGACCCCATGAACTTTGGTTTGTGTGTTGTTTTGTTTCTGACTAGCCAGAGGTAGAATGGAGTGTGAGTGCTAACCAGAGTGCAAGGTAACAGTAGTGTATAAAGTGCATCAGCAATATACAGTGTGATTAAATCTAAACAAGTGATTAAATGGAATATATATAATGACTCTACTGAGTAATATGCTAGTCTGATGTATGTACAGTATTATACACACTAATAAGAGTAGGTATGGGATATACAGATATATATAGTATGTATAATATATACAGTGTGTATATAAGCAGGAATATATATATGATTTAAGAGGGACATTGTGTGTGTTTGCACTCTTAAATGCATGTGTATTTCTGTTTGTGGGGTAACTCTCTGGAACGGATTGGATGACAAAATTAAACTGAGCAAAAACGTCATACACTTCAAAATTAATTATAAAAGTGATTCTAGAAAGGTACAGTAAAGGATGGAGGTTGTAACTCAAATTTTTGGAGATGTTGAAATTATTGACTTGTCTTGTTTTCGTTTGTTGCAGTTTTTGTTCAGATCTAATCAGCAGATACCGTTTGCTTTCTAAAGATACTGGATGGACTGTAGACTATTGAATTTAAAATAACCATTATTTATTAACACTAATTATTATATATTAACTTGATCGATCAACGTGATTTAGTTGGAAGAAAATTAAACACTGTGTTAAGTGTAACACTTCCCCCGGTCCTGTGGGACCAGCCGGCAACCCTCCGCCCGGTTCGGTTGGTCCAGGACTCAGACATGCACAACCCCCCATCAATACCCTTCACAACACAACATTGGCAACCGGTGGGCTGAGCCAGATGTGGCAGATCTGGCATCAGCTCACACACCTAATTAACATTATCATCTGCCATTTATGTTTGTTATGTTCATTGTCTATGTTGTCATTGTTGTTTCCATTGTGTTAGATTTGTGTTCCCCTGTCTGTGTTTTGTAAAGGTGTTTTAGTCTGTTGGTCTCAGTTTGTTCTATTGTTATTGTTTACCCCTTGTGCTCTATGTTCTGTGCTCTGTGTTCTGTTAGTTTTGTCTACCACACCTGTGTCCTGTTTGTAATTACCTTTTGTCTCTAATTAGTGTTTGTATATCAAGTGTCTGGACCAGCAGAGACTTGCTGGTGGAGGAGGGATGGACCCGGTCGCTCGGAGAGAGAGAGAGAGAGAGAGAGAAAGCGGAGTCGAAGCGGGGCGGGTGGGGTTTGGGAATTGGGAGGAAGTATGTCGCGGATGGACGAGAGGGTGCTGGCGCGGAGTTTGGAAGTTGATGACAGAAAGTTATGCGGAGATGTGGAGGCGGCACCGGCGTTGAGGGTGGGATCCCGTTGTCGTGCTGTGTTTTCGGGGGACGGCAAGAGGTACCCGGGGGTTGTTTCCTGGATCGAAGGAAAAAAGTGCCGGGTCGAGTTTGACTGCTATAACGGTGACGAGGAGGTTGTTGATCTGTGATGAACTGCTTTCGACGTCGGGAGCTGGGGAGGGTAGTGAGAGCGAGGGAGGAGTCGATAGGGACGGGGACGGTCGTGACAGGGGAAGGGAGTCAGATGGTGACAGTATGGAGGGGGGTGAGAGCGGGGGAGAAGGGTGGAGTAAGGTGGAGAAGAGGAGCAGGGACAGTGGGAAGGGGATAAAGAGGAAGAAGGGTAGGGGAGATAGCTCGAGTGGGTCAGAAGGTGAGGGTAGAGGAAATGATAGTGCAGAAGTGATTCATATAGTGGTTTGGTTTGAGGGGGAGGGGGGAGTGAGGAAATTAGGGATGTTCGAGTTGCCCAAACTTGTTGTTGAGCAATTAGGTGAGGTAAAGTATGCGAGAGTTTTTGGGGATGGGAATCTGGCCGTAGGGTGTGGTAGTGTAGGGCAGGTGGAGATGGCTAGGAAGATGAGGAGCATTGGTGGAGTGGGTATAAGTGAGGTAGTGAGAGTAGGGGAGAAGAGGGAGGGGGGATGTAAGGGGGTGATAGCTGGGGTACCGGTCGAGGTTAGCGTAGAGCAGCTGGTGGAAGAATTAGGGAAGGACGGGCGTAATGGCATAGTTAAGAGTGCAGAAAGGATGAAGAGGGGAGCAGATAGGATAGAGACGGAGACGGTAGTGATTAAGTTTGAGGGTAAGGTTGTTCCTAGTGTGGTGTTTGTAGGGTATAGGATGTTTAGGGTTAGGGAATTTGTTCAGAGTCCTCTTAGGTGTTATAGGTGTCAGGAGTTTGGCCATATAGCTTTTTCATGTAAGAAGGGACAGAGGTGTGCTAGGTGTGGCGGGGAGCATGACTATGGGAAGTGTGGAGAGGGAGTGAAGCTGAAGTGTTGTAGTTGTGGGGGGGAGCATAGTGTAGCGTTTAGGGGGTGTGAGGTGATGAAGAGGGAGGTAGTGGTTCAGAGTGTTAGAAGGGAGGGTAAGTTATCGTATGCGGAGGCGGCTAGGAGGGTAGGACAGGGAAGTCAAGATAGGGTGCAGGGGTGTGGAGAAGGGCGTGTGGCAGAAAGGGTAGGGCAGGAGGATAGAGAGAGGGTGTGGGAGGAGAAATTGAGTATTGTGGCCTTCGTGGCAGGGGTGGTTAATGTTGCGGCAGAGATTGAGGGTAGAAATGATAGAGTAAGGATGATTGTTAGGATAGCGGTTCAACATTTGGGTATGGTAGGTCTGACATGGGAGGAGGTGGATAGGGAATTGAAGTTGGGGGCTGAGGGTGACCAAGGACTCCACAGTCAGCCAGAAGGGGGCAAGGAGTGTCAAGGAGTGTCTCAAGGAGGGGGGCTCAATTAGGTAGTAGCAGCATTAGCTGCACTCCATGGAGGTGAGGGTTGGGAGTTAGTTAGAAGTTGAATTATACGTGATTCAGAGAGTGGGGTATATAGTGTGATGTAGATGGACAGGGATGGTGAACGGTGTGGTTGTAGGTAATTGTTTTGTAGGTTAGGTAGTTAGAGTAGGGGTTAGAGAAGGGAGAATGGAAGACTGGCCCGATTTCCGGGTCGGTAGGTGGCGGTAAATGCCCCAATTATGGTGGCCGTCCGCCATAAAACACCAAAAAGAAGAAGAAGAAGAAGAAGAAGAAGAAGAAGAAGAAGAAGAAGAAGAAGAAGAAGAAGAAGAAGAAGAAGAAGAAGAAGAAGAAGAAGAAGAAGAAGAAGAAGAAGAAGAAGAAGAAGAAGAAGAAGAAGAAGAAGAGACTTGCTGGTTCATTGTCTAAATGTTACCTGTGTTTGTCAGTCGTGTATCCTGTTCTGTGAGTAAACACTGTTATCGTCACCACGTCGTCTCTTCGTATTCACTCTGCTACCTGGGTTCACCATGCCGAGTAAGCGCACTCGTAACAGTTAAGGGTACAATGGGTATGACCTGATAAGCATATTGCTTCTTGCTACTTTATACCATAATATATATATACCATATACATACAGTATATACCATACAGTATATACATAATAATCATGATTATTATGATTATATTATTACAGTATAGGGCAGTTGTATAGTGGTTTTGTGATGTTATGGTGTGTTAGCGTCAGGGAGGGCTTTCCACATGGTGTAACACTTTATAATTTACAGTTCAACCTCGAGAAAACAACCTTGCTGTCCCTCGTAAACATAGATTCACAATTATAGTCATAAAAACATGAATTAAAGTGTTTACTTTTTCTCCCTATTAATTAATCAGGCTCTAGACTCTCTAGAGTGTGTACAGAGCAATTTGTCAACTGCTGAGTGTAGTGTTTAATTTTTTTTTAAATGTTCAATGACGCAGAGTTTACATGATGGCATCAACAAATCCAAACAATGCAAAAAAGACTAATAAACAGTTAAAAAGAAAGTTATACAATCAATCAAGCAAAACAATTACAGGTCGACGGTAGACAGCCATTGATCAAAAATCAAAAAATTTCCAAGAGAGACAAGGGAACTACATTTTAGTTCAAGTTGCAAGCGATTCCATGAGTCCATCAGGTTTTGTGTCTCACCAGACCAATAGAAGACAGTGAAGGTGAGTGCTGCAGTGAAGTGCTGGAGGTCTCAGTAGATGCTTCCAGGGGCGTCGTTCTGGTATGGCAAGGTATACCTTGGCAAATATATATATATATATATTTTTTTTTTTTACAATTTATGTTTTAGAATTCGAATGTCAACATTATGAACGAAGCTTCGAACTATTCGGTACAGCCCTAGCATGTTTTGATATTGTCAATTATCTCACTTTTACTAGGTGACTTTTACTGTGACTAACTGAAATATGCCAAAAAAAAGGAAAATGGACATTTAATCAAAGGGCAGCAGAGACAAGTGATACAGGGACACAGGTAAGGCCTTACAATGGCTTAGTGATTATAACAGTGCAGTTCAGCATTCAGTAACCCATACTTTTTGTGAATGTGTTTTTGATACTACATTCTGTTGACCCCACACCTCAAAACTGTACCTAAGGAAAATTGGCTCAATTGCAAGAAAAGTAATAGACAGTTATGATATTACATTCTGCATAATTCGTATGCAAAATATTGTGGTTCGCTGCTTTAGTCTGTTGACACATTTCTATACTAAAAATGCTTGTGTAGTCCTGTGTCATACCTAAATGTCATATAACTGAATTGTATAGAAACAACTCACCAAAAGTGACTATTGCACAACTGATTTGACAAAAAAAAAAAATCCCCCCCCCCCCCCCCCCTCCCTCCTCGCCATACCTTGCCTTTTACTGAAACCTCGCCACTGGATGCTTCAGAACTTGACACATTGTGGCTTTAATGGCTTACAGTTCTGGACATGCTTTGTTAATAAATGGTTTAATAATAAAGGATGACGTTCCAGAAGTAAGAGAAATGTGTTCATGATGTAATTACAGCATTTTTGACCAAATAAGTGGTCTACATGTTAAAATAATAACTCTACATTCCGATCATTGATATAGTTTGGTCTCTCAGTTCCTCCAGTCTGCAGTAAACAGAACATAAATTATCTGGTCTCCCTTTCCTACTTCATCCATTCAGGAGAGGGAATTTCAGACTGCAAAAATGGTCTGACAAAAATAAGAAATAAAAACTAGTTTTAAGCAAATGTGTCCTTGAAACAAGTAAACAAATCTACTACTAATCTAGTGCAATAAGCCAATTTGGCGTGGCAAGAGTTCTTGAAATAAAGAAACATATCTGGGGTTCCCTCTCCTGATTGGATAAAGTGGGAAGGGATACCAGAAAATATATTTTCTGTTTACTGCAGAGCTTTAAGTTAAAGTGTTTATTTACCATCAATTCGTGCCTTTACCTAACATTAGTTTAATACACCCTTATTGTATGAAAGCCTCCTACTACAAACCCTGTGCTCTGTGGCTCCCATCATGCACTGTTTCTCCCACCATCTGTACATTCTGTCTGTCTGTGTCTGTCTGTCTGTCTGTCTGTCTGTCTGTCTGTCTGTCTGTCTGTCTGTCTGTCTGTCTGTCTGTCTGTCTGTCTGTCTGTCTGTCTGTCTGTCTGTCTGTCTGTCTGTCTGTCTGTCTGTCTGTCTGTCTGTCTGTCTGTCTGTCTGTCTGTCTGTCTGCCTGCCTGCCTGTCTGTCTGTCTGTCTGTCTGTCTGTCTGTCTGTCTGTCTGTCTGTCTGTCTGTCTGTCTGTCTGTCTGTCTGTCTGTCTGTCTGTCTGTCTGTCTGTCTGTCTGTCTGTCCCTCTGTCTGTCTACTGTATATAGATCTATCCATTTAAATTGATCTCTCTCTCTCTCCCTCCCTCTCTCAGTTCAAGTGCTGTGGGTGGAACAACTACACGGACTGGTCGTGGAACCTTTACTTTAATTGTACGCGAGGAAACCCCAGCACGGAGCGATGTGCTGTCCCTTACTCCTGCTGCACCCCTGTGCCCGGAGAGGTGGGTTCCTTCCTGTAGAGTGTAGAGAGCTTGAGGACATAACTGTAGAGAGCTGGAGGACATAACAGTCACGCAGACAGCATGAGATGAAATGAGGAGAGGAGAGGAGAGGAGAGAGGAGGAGAGAGGAGGAGAGGAAAGGAGGAGAGGAGAAGAGAGGAGAAGAGAAGAGAGGAGAGGAGAGGGAAAAAAAGAGAATAGATTTGATTAGATGAGATTAAATAGGACTAGATTAGATAGGATACAATTTGATGAGAAAGTATAATATGAAAATATTCGATGAGATGAGATGGAACGAGATGAGATTGAACAGAACTAGAATGTCACTCAGAGAGATGCCTAAACAAGTGCTGTTCTACCCCATCTGTGTAACCACAGTAGCCCAGTGCTGAGCTCAAACAAACTGCGACAGACTAACCCCAGACTTCTGCAGCCAAGTGTCAGCAGTATTTTGTCGCCGGTGGTTTCGGGGGTGCGAGCATTCACAGCTCTGCACGCGTGGACAGTTGGAACATTGGGTACAACTAGAGGAGGGATCAGAGCTTGCTATAATTACCTGTCCTGGAGTTTCATATGAGGAGAGAGCCAGGAGAGGAAACAATAGAGGATAACTAGGTACTGTATTTTGTCCCTCAGTGGCATCTTCTCCTGTAGTTTATTACAATGACACATGCAGAGAGTTGTGAAGGGGGTATTGCAATCGCTTGTCTGTCTGTCTGTCTGCATCTCTATCATCTTGGTGACCCTGTGACCTTTCCTCTAGCGCCACCATTTGGACTCATGGCCTGGGTCTGTCGAGGCTGGCAATATGGACAACTACTTGTTTCTGTCATTTACCCAGTAAAATGTTGCCTGTGAAAGTGACAGCAAAATGGGGAGATTGTTAGCCCATGGCTGAGGTCTGCACCCTACTGAGTGCATTCTTCTAATGTGCTGTCAGAACAGTTTTGTGTTTGCAGGTTAAGTATTTAATGTTCGCTATTGCCCATTTGGCCACTGTCATCGTGTTATCAAACTCACATTAGTTGATACATCTAGAGGTTTATGCACAAAAACAATTCTTTCTTTTAGCGAATATCTTAGTTACAAGAAGATTGGGTTAGTTAAGCAGTGTTTTTTTGTGTTTATAGGTAGAAAGTATTTACAATGTTCGCTATTTGGCCAAACTAGATGGCTGCTCTGGGTAGAAATCACTTTCGCACTACACATTTCTACAGGCCCCACTGGCAGTCAGTCTCTGGGGGAGGAATCCTAACCAGAAGAGTGTTTTGTTTTACTTGCTTTATTAAAGCAAATGCAAATACTTTAGGATGATTTAAGAGACCAGTCACAGCTGTGGAAGTAGAATGGGATGTAGTGACTTATCACGTGCACCGCTATGGTTCATAACCCATAACCCATCCAAAACAAGCCATGTGCAGGCGCGGACGGCAGCACCCGCAGGCTCTGTAGGTATTGTTGAGCAGTGGCGGACTCAGGCTGTTTGAAGGGCAGGGGCGAAAAGAAAAAAAGGGCACCTACTGCACAACATAGCAAAAAGCATCAGTGAGGAAAAAGATATGATGCGTCATGTATGGTGAGATAGTCTTCATCCTTGATTAAGATCAACATTAGAATAACATAGACAATCCAGATTATAACGCACCTCTATCAAGTTCAAGTTCAAGTTCAAGTTCTTTAATAGTTGTCATACAGAAGTACAGAATACTTTCATACAAAATGCTTCTTACTGTTACGCTCCAGAGACTGTGCTAGACAAGATAGTATCAAATAACATAATAACATAATATAGCATGAATTTAGAAGAAGAAAATGAGGTCACAGTTGTTCGGTATAGACATATGTACAATGTTCTGAGTTACCATATAATATACAATACACAACTATGCAGTGTACTAATGTACAGTACTATCTAGTGCAAAGCAGAAATGGGATGAGGTACAATTTTAGGTACAATTTACAGTAAGGTGTACGAGTTGTAGTGCAATCCTTCATCCATAAATATAAAGTGTGGGGAGTGGGTGCTACAGTGTGTTTGTTTAAAGTGGGTGTGTGCTATAAAGTGTGTGTAGTGGGTGCTACAGTGTGTTTGTTTAAAGTGAGTGTGTGCGTGTGGATGTGTGTGCTATGTGTGTTTGGTGGTTGTTGTTGTGTAGTGTTCATTCATTGTTCGTTTAGCAGCCTGATGGCCTGGGGATAGAAGCTACTTCTGAGTCTTTCTGTGCTCGCCTTGAGACTCCTGTATCGCTTGCCTGACGGCAGCAGTTGATATGATAAAAACACACAGGGAACAATACACCTTTCAAATGTTTATTTCGCCTCATTGTCATGGTGTTTGAAAAGTAGATTTATCATGGTGTTTGAAAAGTAGATTATGGTGTTTGAAGGCCTAAACCATTGCTGCAGTGGTACATTTCTCAATGCTAAAGATATCAGTGAGGAATATAAATATTTGGGAAACAGCATTTTAATATGGTCTGGGTTGAAAAATAGTGAACCTATTCTTTAAAAGCTATTTACAACATATATTTTACAGGATATAAAACAGATTAACAGTTAAAGTTAATTTGAGTGCCGTTGAGCTTCTTCCTTTCTCTCTCCTAACTCTCCTTCTCTCCTCATGTCCTCCCCTTCTCTCCTCCTGTACTCCCCTTCTCTCCTATTGTACTCCCCTTCTCTCCTCCTGTACTCCCCTTCTCTCCTCTCCTTCTCTCCTCGTGTCCTCTCCTCTCCTTCTCTCATCCTGTCCTCTCATTCTCTCTTCTAAGTTATTTGTTGTTGTGTCATCTCTCTCCCTATCATCATTTTCATCCTCGCTTTCTTTAGCATCTCCATGACCGTCTTCATCATCATTTCTCTCCATAGCATCATCTGCAGTCTCTTTCCTCAACTTCTTCATCATTTCTCTCCATAGAATCATCTGCATTTTCTCTTTCCTCCACTTCTTCATCATTTCTCTCCATAGAATCATCTGCATTTTCTCTTTCCTCCACTTCTTCACCATCTCTCTTTCTGATATCATTATTTCCCTCTTGAATATCTCCACCTTCATTGTCTGTACTGTCTTTATCTAAGGTGGAGCAAATAATATTAGTTTTATAATAGTAATATAATTGTACTGTATATATAATATTCATACTGTAGCCTACAATGTTATAATTGGATTATAAAATACTTAATAATAATATGTCATATAGCACTACCACCACTAGCCGTCTTGCCTTGATTGGAATAAAAAGGGTCTATGGTTGGTCAATTAAAATGTTTAAGACACATTTTTCTGTCCAAAATAAGCATTATTGACCATGTTAGCACCAGATTCTCAGTTATAATCCAAACTATGGCTCTGTGAGACAAGCTTGTACATGTATCTAGTAGTGAGGACTTACAAATACATACCTGTATCCTTATCTCCTCCCTTACTATTGTTGCTTTGGACCCAATTTTTCCAAAGAGAAGCTGCCTCTCGCAGCATTTTTCAGCTACTTTTTAATATTCTTCCGATTTCTTTCTCTCCTTGGCATTCTGTTATCATAGAATATAGGCCAATGCTAAACCCACTTTTATCCTCTTATCAGGTGGGGGCCCACATGTGGGCCCTCTTGAGGACGATTTGCTCACCTGCACTTTGGCGACCTCTAGTGGCTTGGTTGTGCATATTTTTTAATACAATATATATATATATCGAATTAAAGCCCCATTAGTTGCCTATCGATAGCCCTTTCAGGTGACAAAATCCATTCAGCGGTTCTCGAGTTACATGCCGATATGTGAGGCTTACGCGAAGTACACGGTATTGCGCAAATACTACTCCCGACTCTTGGGGCTCTAGTTCCGTCAATCATTTGGCGATCTCGAAAATTATTGGACAGGGTTGTATCCAATGAGTGTGGCTTTCCAATGATACCCGACCCGGGGATGTACGAATCAGGGATCTAGGTGAAAGGTCACGAGCGAAAACAGGAAGAGAAAAACCGCAGAATTAGTTGACGTCTATGAGAAAACTGAGCTTTTCTTTTGTACACAGTTTATCAAAATCACTCCTAATCACTCATTTCTGAACGGATCTTTATGATCTACATAAGACTTCAGGCTATGGATCTTGGGTGTTTTTTAAGCCTCCAGCCATTCTGGGGAAATACTACTTCTGGACTACTACAGAAATTTTTTAGTAACAAGTTTATCTACAACTCAAGTTCAGACCTATGTTACTCTATTTCATTAGCACTAAAGGTGAGTCCTTATTGTATCAGAAACTCCAGAATGTCATCTTTCAAAAGAGACCAGGCTCATGCATGTGGTATAAGTATAAAGTATAGTATTTTGGTTTGCAAAAAAAGTATGCAGTCCTAAAAAACGAAAACTAAAATGGCCAATTTGGGGGTTTACTACCACTCTTAAATTAGCTTTAAAAAGCAATTCACACTGAACTTTAAAGTGCTGGGTATATTTCGTGCAAATAATCCTAAAATAATTTGTACACTTTATTTCTAAATTGAGAACACAGGTTAGCATAGAATCAGCTAAGCAAGGTACCTGTTTAGTTAGCTAGCTACAGTAGTAATACAGCTAGCCTAGGCTAAAACATACTGCCATCAATAAAAGCACTTGCAGTGTACAAAGATTGAGTTTGTTTTACCAATTATGCATTACTAAATACTATAGTGTATTTAGTAATGCATAATTGGTCAAAAACAAACTCAATCTTTGCTACTTCAAAGATAACTTGATGTATTACCTACCTCACACACAGCAATAGGATGCAGGGTTACAGCTCAGACTGCATTAAGCCCTCTGGCATCTGAACATTCAAGGGATGTGTCTAAAACTGAACATTTAAATGGATGGAATATTGTAGTGACGGGGCTGCTCAGAGTTGTAGCTAACACTTTTGCATGACATTATTTAACCGTCTGGGTCAAGTTTAGACCATTGGAAGGGCACCAATGGGCACGTCCTCTCATTTTCGCCACTCAAAATGCCATTTTAGCATGATATTTTCAGCTGTGGGGGACTGGGGGCACATAGTCAAGTTTAACCATTGGAAGGGCACCAATGGGCACGTCCTCTCGCTTTTGCTACTCAAAAGGGCACTTAGCGTGATATTTTCAACTGTGGGGGCACATAATCAAGTTTAACTATTGGAAGGGCACCAATGGGCACGTCCTCTCGCTTTTGCTACTCAATAGGGCACTTTAGGTTTAGCGTGATGTTTTCAACTGTGGGGGCACATGGTCAAGTTTAGACCATTGGAGGGGCACATCCTCTAGTTTTTTCACTCAAAAGGGAACTTTTGCGTGATGTTTTTTAACTGTGGGGGCACATGGTCAAATTTAGACCATTGGAAGGGCACCAATGGGCTTGTCCTCTCATTTTCGACACTCAAAAGGGCATTTTAGCGCAATATTTACAACTGTGGGGGCACATGGTCAAGTTTAACCATTGGAGGGGCACCAATAGGGCACGTCCTCTCGCTTTTGACACTCAAAAGGGCACTTTAGCCCGATGTTTTCAACTGTGGGGGCACATGGTCAAGTTTAGACCATTGGAAGGGCACCAATGGGCACGTCCTCTAGTTTTCGCCACTCAAAAGGGCACTTTAGCGCAATCTTTTCAACTGTGGGTGGGGGCACATGGTCACGTTTAACCATTAGAGGGGCACCAATAAGGCACATCCTCTAATTATTTCCACTCAAAAGGGCACTTTTGCATGACATTATTTAACCCTGGGGCACAAAAGCACTCAAAAGGGCACTTTTGCGTGATGTTTTTCAACTGTGGGGGCCCATGGTCAAGTTTAGACCATTGGAAGAGCACCAATGAGGTACACCCTCTTATTTTTCGCCACTCAAAAGGGCACTTTAGCGTGCGTTTTTCAACCGTGGGGGCACCAGGGGGGGCGATCACCCCCCTGCCCCCCCCCCCCCCCCCCCCCCCCTGAGTCTGCCAGTGTTGTTGAGGATGCTGGAGGATATAATAAATAATTTGCTTGGTCAGATAGCTGGTTGTTACAATTTATTAGACAAATAGGATAATTGGCTTAGAGGGGACCCAGTGGACCCCTGGCCGAGTGGGTCCCGTAACGAGTACCTAGAATCACAGAATACGTCGATATTTATACCTGACAGGAAGGGTGGGGCCATGTGATGATGATGATGAAGACTTTATTTCAGACTCAAGGTCCATATTACACATATACAAAACAACAACAAGAATACAATAACAAAATAAACAAGGCCAACAACATAGATTAAAATACATTAAAATACATAAAGGCATCGTTTCCAATGTTTCCACAAATCAGAGGAGTACCTTGTATCACTTCGTTTTACATCACTAATGGCACCTATTATCTTGTTTTTTTACTCTAATAAATTACACATACATTTAAACATCAGGTTCCTCAGCAGAGCATGGAAGGTGGGTACATTTGTAGTCACAAACAAATGGCTTGCACTAGTCCGTCTTGGGAGCTTAAGGAGGATCCTAAATGCATCATTATTATGCTACCTGCATTTTTTTTTTTTTTGCTGTGCTATAATTATTGTATTATATAATCCCCATGTGACCAGGTGGGAAGGAGGATGTGATTAGAT